>NC_080166.1:74965498-75146453 GCF_950295315.1 Erinaceus europaeus
GATAGATAATTGATGAGTTGTATAGGGAAGAATATTGACCGTAAGCAGTGTACCATTTTGTACTGTTTAGTGGCTTATTATGCTTTTTTCTATTATTTTTATAGTGCATTTCATTACTATTTCAAGGAAGTGATGTAATAAAGAGTATTGAACAATCCTGAGTAGAATTTGAAAATACAAAATATACTTCGATTTACAAACCAATATCACTCCCCTTTTGATTGTGAATATTAAACCTTTCTCCATAGCTTTGACAAGAGTACTTTTAAATATTTCCTTTACCCATGGTAATAACAATGTTTTTGAGAAAAGCGTTCATGGGTTTTGAAGTTCAATATATTCAATATGCAAATCACAGAAAAACTGTGTGAGCTCAGAAAATACTACTTACCTTCTATCCAAATTGCATTTTGTCTCATCATTTAAAATAAGGTTTTCATTTTTCAAAATTGCATATGTGAAATGAAATGAGTGAAATATTGTAAATTTCTGGGCCATCCTTGATTTCCTGCAATGTGTTTTTGATTTTTTTTTTTTTTTTTGCCTCCAGGGTTATCCCTGGGGTTTGGTGTCTGTACTATTCCATTTTGTTGTTATTGCTGATGTTGTTGGATAAGCCAGCCAGAAATTGAGAGAGTAAGGGAAGATAGAGATGGGGAGAGGAAGATAGATATCAGCATACCTGCTTCACCACTTGTGAAATGACTCCCCTGCAGGTGGGGAGCCAGGGGCTAGAACAGAAATCCTTGTGCCTGTCCTTGCACTTTGTGCCATGTGTGCTTAACTCATTGCAGGCCCTGTGAGTGTTTTTAAATGGCATTTAGACTTTTCAGATGTAATGTTAAAAATGAGTAAATCCTATGAAGTTGTTTGGTGAACCCAGTTTAGTAACTTGAGATCATGAAGGAAGAGAATTTTCTCATCTTATAGTAAAAGAGAAATGCATTAGAAAAGAAAGCCAAAAGAGATGCAGCAGAGTGGGAAAGAAGAGAGACTGCAAGCCTGAGAAGTATTTCAAGTGTTCAGACATTGAGATGTACAGATTTGGGTGCAAATACTAGAAAGGAGGTGATGAGCTGGAGGGAGAGAGGGAGAGGGGGAGGGAGAGGAGGAGGGGGAGAGGGGGAGAGAGAGAGGGAGAGGGAGGGGGAGAGGGAGAGGGAGAGGGAGAGGGAGAGGGAGAGGGAGAGGGAGAGGGAGAGGGAGAGGGAGAGGGAGAGGGAGAGGGAGAGAGGGAGAGAGGGAGAGAGAGCTTTGTTGAGAGAGGGAGGTCCCTGACAGCTACAGACAAAGCAGTGACTTCAGCCATATGACTCTAAAGCATAGTTCTGACAACAACTTGATGGCTTTTGAAGCAAGTTGTAGATTTCATCATGAGCATATACGTGTCTTCTATCTCGGTTTTAGTTCTTTTAAGTTACAGCATAGATGCAAATGAAGCAATCTGTTCCCCGAATTCCATGCAGCCTCTGAAAACTGTAGCAATGAATGGGTGTTGGTTTACTGCTAAATGTAGGGCAATTTGTTATAGCAGCATTAGAAAACCAATACATGTCCCTTCGTGGTCCCTGAAGAAATAATAAGAATTCAAGTTAGGAAATTGTCTAGATGCTTCTGGATAAAAATAACAATAAATTAATACAATAATTCCAGATCATTAATGATACAATTATACATGATTGAAGTATACTTGGAAGACACTTATCTTATTCCTTTCACACATCATAATAGACTCTGGTATTACTGAAAATCTTGGTACAAATTCTGACTTCTGCATATTGTCCCTAAAATTTTACACATAAAAGATCATGTTTTGCTAATGTGAATAGAGAGGACTCTCAAACATTTTGAGAAACATTATTCTGAATGACTATTCACAAGTCCTAAGAATCCAATTTCATTCATTTTCTATTATATGTATCTTTTTAATTTTTAAAACTTGAGGTAGCTTTAATTTATAAGACTATACATGTTTTAGAAGTATACTTTCACTCCTCTTCCCAATGTGTAATCACACCATGATCACCACTACACTCCCAGTATGTCTCCACCCATATGACCCACTCCACATTGAAACCCACTCTTCCCCAACTCAACTCCTTACGGCAACCTAAATTCTACAATCCAGAAACTTGTTTTTCATCTGACTTTTCTTGTTCCATTGATTTCTTTATTCACTGCATGCGAGTGACATCATCAATATTTTCCTTTTATATAACTCTCATTAGTATTTCTTGTAGCTTGCTTTAGCATTAGTGAATTCCTTTCACAGTTTGTCTGAAAAAGGTTTCATCACACCTGAAAACCTGATTAATGACTTGACTGGATAGAGTACTGTGGGTAAAAGTTTTTTCCATTCATACCTTTGAATATATTGTTCCAGATTTTTCTGTTCTTTAGAAATTCTGTTGAGAAATCAGCTAATAGTCTTTTTTAATTTTTTTATTGAGAGGGTTAATGCTTTATAGCACAGTCATATATATATATATATATATATATATATATATATATATATATATATATACAATTTCATTATGCACCAGGACCCTGTACTTCTCTTCCACTCCTCCCTCCCCCATCTTCCCTAAGTCCTTTGCTTTGATGCAATGCACCATACTCAGTCCACATTTCACTCATTTTGTGTTCTTCAATCCTGTCCCTGTCCCTGTTTCTTTTTCTTTTTTCTTTTTTTTCTCTTTCTTTCTTTCTTTCTTTCTTTCTTTCTTTCTTTCTTTTTTTTTTTTTTTTGCCTCCAGGATTGTCGTTGGGGCTCCATGCTGAATCAACTGCTCCCTGAGGTATTTTTTTCCCTTTTGTTGCCCTTGTTGTTTATCATTGTTGTTGTTGGATAGGACCTAGAGAAGTCAAGGGGGGGGGGGAGACAGAGAGGGGGAGAGAAAGACACCTGAAGACCTGCTTCACCATCTGTGAAGCGACCCCCCCCCCCCCCCCGCAGGTGGGGAACCTTTTAGCCATGTGTGCTTAACCTGATTCATGCTTTACCTCACCCAACCCCCGCCACCCCTTTTTCTTATGGGATTTCCAGCAAAGGTGATCCTTTGCTTTTTTCTTTTCTTTTTTTAAGTTTTTTTATATTTATTTATTTATCACTTTTGTTGCCCTTGTTTTATTGTTGTAGTTATTTTATTGTAGTTGTTAGTGATGTCGCTATTTTTGGATAGAACAGAGATAATTGGAGAGATAAATGGAGAGAGGAGGGAAAGACAGGGGGCAGGAAGAAAGAGAGACACTTGCAGACTTGCTTCACCACTTGTGAAGTGACTCCCCTGCAGTTGGGAATCCAGGGGCTGGAACCAGTATCCTTAAGCAGGTCCTTGTGCTTAACCTGCTACACTACCATGCTTTTTCTTATTGCCTTAACAATCATCATTCTTTCCAAAAAAAAAAGAGCTCTATTTAGTTAATATTACCAGGCTTATTTCTTGATCTACCAATACGAGAGAGAGAGAGAGAGAGAGAGAGAGAGAGAGAGAGAGAGAGAGAGAGGGGTGGGGAGGGAGAGAAGCGGTAAGACTGCTCAACTCTGCTTTACTTTAATGCTGAGGATTGAATCTGGCATTTCAGTGTCTCAAGCGTGAAAGTCTTTAACATAACTATTATACTGTTTCCCCAGCACCCCAATGTATGTAATTTCTTTAATCTTCACATTATAATTAGTGCTTCTTAAGGACCTTGCAGATCAGTGTTAGAGCAAGCCTCAGCAATTACCAGGGTTTGCAGTCATAAGTACCGGTACTATAACATGAGGTACATGCTATAGTAGCAAGATTGAGCCAATCTAGACAGCTATCAGTAGTCTGAATTTGCAGATACATTGCAGACAGGTAGGGGACAGGATTTGGCAGGCAGCAAGTCAACAAGTGAGTGCAGCTCCCTGAATCTGCTCACAGGATGTGTTTCTAAGGAATTTCCATTTGGCTGTTTTCACTGGGCTGCACTAAGCTTCCTAAGAACTCAGTTCTTAGGAAGACTGCTGCCTCAATTGCCAAGTTACTTATATTTCATGTTCCTTTTCTCCCATGTATTGTTGTACGCACACAGTTGTACAAGGATTAGGGGTACCTGCTAACCTGATTCATTATTTTAGCAATCTCTTCCGGACCGACCATGGTTTAGTGTTACATGGAGGAAGTTTTTCTTTGGGAAGTGCCTCTTTCTGTGCCACCAATATCTGGAACTGAGATGAACATGACACAAATAACAAGGAGCAAGGACCAGCATAAGGATTCTGGTTAGAGCCCCTGATATCCCACCTTCACGGAGGTTGCTTTACGGGCTGTGAAGTATATCTACAGGTGTCTTTCTCTTTCCTCTCTGTTTTCCCCTCCTCTCTTGATTTCTCTCTGTCCTGTCCAACAACAACAACAGCAATGGCAATAATAACAACAGCAAGGGCGACAAGGGCAACAAAATGGGGAAAATGGCCTTCAGGAGCAGTGAATTCATAGTGCAGGCATCAAGCCCCAGTGATAACCCTGGAGGCAAAAAATAACAACAACAATAACAACAACAAAAAATAAACCTAGCACAGATCCTCTTAATTGGCTATCTTTTTTTTTTTACCCTTTTGTTTTATTTTAGTGTTTTTTTTTTTTAAATATTTACTTATTCATTAGCATGAGAGAAAGGCAAGAGACAACCAGACCATCACTCTGGCACATGCAATGCTGGGGACCACAACTCGACTTCCTGAGTCATAATTGGCCATCTTCTTTTTTAATGTCTTAATTAGCATTCATTAATAACAAGAAGGATGCTGGGTATAGAAAAAATAAGCAGTGGTAAGGTACTCTGTTCTCAGTGTGCTCCTTTCCAAGTAAAAAGCTGTTTGTATACATGAAAAAAATTATAAAAGCAGACCCTAGAAAGAATAGTAAGAAAAATAGTAACACAAGAGGCCATAGAAATATTTGGAAGAAGATCAACTGTATTTATGGTTAACAATTAAAAGCACTTTAAGTTGAACTGGTAATAAGAATGATTCCAATTACATCAGATATAGGAGGAAAAACTAGAACCATTCCAGACATAATGATATAAGCAGCAGTACACAGATGGAAAGAGACCTCATTGCGTTTCATCTGTGTGTTCTGTCTCTAGCTCCACAAGACAACTGCCTATTAATTCTTCCCTGGAATGGTCTGGCATACTAAAAAGAATTATGCTTGTGGCGTAGCACTTTACTGTCAGTGATCTGCTCTGTCACAAGGTAGTTATTTTTCTCCCCCTAGGTCAGTGTTGTGTTACTGACTTAAAATGCATTTCTCTTTCTCAAGTTACTCAGTTGTCAGTCTATTTAGTTTTTTTTTATGTATTCTGCTTTAAACACCAAGATCAGGGCCATGATTTTTGTTTTCCAGTAAGAATAAAAAATGCTGGGAAAAGTGGAAGGCAAAGAAGAATAATCTAAAGCTGCAAATGTAGCTTCTTACCTGGAGGACACATTCTTTGCCATGTGTATGAACAAGGTTTATATCTGACCTTCACTGAAGGGAAAGCTTCAGTGCTGCAATATATCTCCCTCTCCCCAATTCTTTCTGAAAAACTGCATTCATATTGGTGAAGCCCTAAAAAGAAAATGCAATTTAGTTGTAGAGAAGGTGGCACAATAAAAAAAAAAGAAGTGTTGGGCTCCCAAGCATGAGGTCCTAAATCTGACCACCAGCATCACATTGCCATGATGTTTCTCATTTTCCATCTCTTGCACTCTCAGTGTGCCATTCACTCACTCACTCATAAATAACAGTTTAAAAAGTAAATACTATTTAGTGGCCTAGAAGGCTCCACACTGAGTAGAGCACCAAACTTGCATATATATTAGGTCCCAGGTTTGATGCTTGGCATATGCCACAGTGATATTTCTGGCTCTCTCTATCACTCTCTCTCATTCAATAATTTAATATTTAATTTAAAATATTAAATTTAATTTAATATTTAATTTAATAATTTAAGCTCATGTTTATTCAGCTATTGTTGCCAATCTGAGTTTCGTAAAAACAACAAAACTGCTGAGTAGTATTCCACTGTGTATATATACAGCTTTCAATGATGAAGTCAACTTCTTTCACCTCATCTTGGATGGAGTTTGAAGGAATCAGTTAAGTGAGATAAGCCAGAAAGAGAAAGATAAATATGGGTTGATCTCACTCAGAGGAAGAACTTAAGGAACAAGAACAGAGAGGGGAAACACAAGTAACTGACTGGGTGTATTGCATCAAAGCAAAGGACTCTGGGAAAGGAAGACAAAGAGAAGGGGAACAGGTGAAGGGGCTTTCAGAGCCTTGTACATAATGATGGAAAAGGACCAAATCCGGGTGTGAGACTGTTTAGTAGACACCTGTCCTAGAGAAATTGTACCCATGTGCCAACAACTTTACCATAAACCATTATCTTCCCAATAATAATTAAATGAAATCTTAAAAACAAAACTAATGGACAAACAAAAAACAGGGCTCATGTAGCAGACCAAATTGATGGTATGTATAAGTATTAGAAAATTAAGAAATGTATTCAAAATTATATTTAGATGATCTTTATTTCTTACTGAATTATTTAAATTAACTTTTTAAAATTTTAATATATTCATTGTATAAAGACAGAGAGATCAACAACACAAAAGGATTGAAAGAGAGGGAGAGGGAGTTGGGCAGTAGCACAGCAGGTTATGTGCAGGTGGCACAAAGCGAAAGGACTGGCGTAAGGATCCTGGTTCGAGCCCCCGGCTACCCACCTGTAGGGGAGTCGCTTCATAGGAGGTGAAGCAGGTCTGCAGGTGTCTATCTTTCTCTCTTCCTTTCTGTCTTCCCCTCCTCTCTCCATTTCTCTCTGCCCTATCCAACAATGATGACAACAATGGTAGCTACAACAATAATAAAACAACAAAAGGCAACAAAAGGGAATAAATAAGTAAGTAAATTTAAAAAATAGGAAAAAAAGAAAGAGAGGGAGAAAGACACCTGCAGCATTGCGTCACTGCTCATCAAGCTTTCCCCCTGCAGGTGGGAGCCACTGACTTAAACCCATAGGCTTGAGCACCATAACATGTGCTCTCTACCAACCACATACCACATGCCCCCCCAATGAGCTTTTTAACAGTAATTTTAAAAATATTTTTGCTTTATTCTGCATGTATACAAATTCAACAAAAATTCATGTTTCCCTTGTGACATTTTTTTTTTTGTGAATCAAATTAGAAGTTTATTCAAGTAGCAAATGGTGTCAGCCGTCACCATTAAGTCCAACTCAAAATTTTAGCCCAGATTTTCATGACACAGGCTCTTTGTTCATTGTATGAATCACTTCCTTTATATAACTTTTCACAGAGTGTAGGAGGTTATAGGAAAGCATAATCATGTCTATGACCATACCACCCTGAACATGCCCGATCTCGTCTTATCTCGGAAGGAAAGCATAATCATTCATTTATATACATTGACAAGAATATTAAAGTTGTTTCAGTGTTTTCCTTTGCCTAGGCTTGGATATGTATTATCATTGTGGATGCTCTCTATATTTTGAGTGTAGGAAAAAAAATGCATTGTGTAGGGTCAAATTAAGAACTTTTTGTCCTGCATATGTTAGTTTTGAATTTTGAGCTAAACGTACAACTTCATAATTCAATTGTATTTTTATGTACTGTGTCACTTAAAGCTTATATTGGAAATACAAGGATTTTCTGAATTTCAGTATCCATAAGAAAATAAAGTTAAACAGGTTAAACAGCATGAATTTTGCTTTCTGTAAAATAGGCATAACTTTGAAACTAAGTTAAAACAACCTGTAGAAATAGTACTAGTAAGTTGTGAATTCTCACTTTTAGAGAAAAAGCTATTTTCTTAATCTATAATGTACCCAAGTTTCTTCCACATTGAAAATTCCAACATTAACTCTAACTTTCCTTCTTGGAGACTAACTGTCACTTTATATAATTTGCTCTCACATTGCACTGGAGCACGCACATTTTTAATGCTCAAATTCTTTTCACTATATTTCCCTATTAAAGATTTCATTTTCAGATGTCTGCATATCTAGTTTGCAAGAGGATTGTATGGAGTCTCAATATTCAATTTATATGGAATAATAGCACCATTTGTATCAAATGCCATTCTAGTTTGTGGATTTTTTTCCTTGTCATTTTTGGCAAACACAATAAAAATCAATTCCATTTCAGAGATCCAGTCATTTTGAAAAATATCTTTTATATACCAATAATAGTATTTGTCAGGTTAATAATGCTTTAAATATTTTGGAATTCGAACATTTGCATAAGATAAGTAATGATAGTCTGAGGCTGCCATCCTATTTGATTCTAATTTTAATATTTTTTAAATTTTATCAACTTTTTTTTTAAAAAAGCTTAAAATATAAATCTCCCTTTTTGTCTATTATTGCATTAGTTTATACCACAAAATGTGGTAACATTTTGTGTCATGGTATCTTTTTCTATCTTGAAAGATTGGTCACAAATACAACATCTAGGCATTTTGTACACCCTCTATCTACACAGAATGATGTATCTCAGCTGATTATATGCATATACAAGAGGAACACTGCTCATAAATTTAATTCATTCATACCTGTATTTAGAAATACATGCTGTCATACCTTTCACATTACTTTTGAGGAAATAATGATTAATGATTTGCATGGTTGTTTTCCAAGAGATAGAGTACCACATTTCTACAAGATGGATGTCACCACACTTCACACTCTTCCACCATAGGGCACTGGACCCCCAAGGCCTGAACACATAGTTTAACTCATTCCATCCAGTGATGAACTTCGTAGATACTTCTGAACCCCTGGAGGACCAATCTTGTATCACCCCTTCAAAAATTTCCTCAGTAGAAGCAACATCTTGTATTCAGATTAGCTTGACAAATTAGTCCAGTATTACTGAAATGATTTGTTTACAGTGGAAAGAATATTATTTTGGAAATGCTATTGGTCCTAAAATCTATTTACTTTAAGAATTGACTGGAGGAAATAACTAGGAAGTTTTTGGATTTAGTCATCTGAATGTTTTGTTTAATTCTCTTTGCTGACTTAGAAACCATGTGCTATCCAATTAAAGAAGCGTGCAAAACATGACCCATAGACAAATTGCTCATCTCAGGTGGCACAGAACTTGCTCAGACCTTATTATTGTGAACAGAAAAAAACCCAAGAGAAAAAGAGTCTAAGGGGTGAACTACTTAGTAATCCTGTCATGCACCTTCTGCCACACATTCATTAGAGTGCTAGATTTTTTAAAGCTGAACACGTAGATTGCTTCTTGCTGGTAGAAATTAGTTGGTGAATGAAAAAGCTCTGCAGTCTTTCACTGAAGTGGTTTAAACAATGAAAAACTCAGGGGGGTAAACTATTACAGATAAAGCAGAAAGTTAGTGATTTCAACTGCATGTCCACGATCATTTATATCTTCTTCATTTTGTAGTATTAGAGTCTTAGAATTTCTGTTAGCATTTGTGAATATTGCTGAATTCTCAGGAGACAATGTTGTGACCTCTGAAATTAGAAATAGCTGTACAATGTTTCTAATGTTTAGGGCAAAGTTGTGTTTAGAATGCTGATTATGAAGTGATTTTCTGGCATTTTCTTCATCATTAAAAGATCCTCATAAAACCAGATAGCATCATCTGTTGGACAATTTCTCTCATGCTATGTTATTATTTTCTTTATTTTCTGTAAATCTGGGTTTGTTTCAAAAAATGAGAAACCACAGTTGGTGAAATATCTCACTTGGATAGTTTGATGCTTTGTCATCTTTGTGCCGTGGGTGCAAAATTGGTCCCTACTGTATTGAAGGATGCTTTGATGGATCTCTCTCTCTCTCTCTCTTTCTCTCTCTCTCTTTCTCTCTTCCTCTCTCTCTTTCTCTCTCTTTCTCTCCACCCTCTGCTTCTTAGTCTCTATTTAAAGAAGAGAAAAGAAAAGGAAAAGAAGAGAAAAGAAAAAAGTGAAGAGAAAAATCAAAACTAAGGTTTTTGCTAGCCAGGGACACCTCCAATTTGCTGGTAATTTCAGTAGTCACATATAGGTGACTTTTGTTGTTGTTGTTTTGTTTTGTTTGAGAAGTTCACTGTTAAAATTCAATCAGATTATTAATTTGAATTTTTTAAATTTAATTTGTTTATAAAATAAAAAATATTGACAAAACCATAGACTAAGGAATAAAATTCTACACATTTCCCACCGCTAAAGTTCCATATCCCACCTGCTCCACTGGAAGTTTTCCTATTCTTTATCCCTCTGGGAGTATGGACCCAGAATCATTATGGGGTGCAGAAGGTGGGTGGTGGGGCTTCTGTAATTGCTTCTCTGCTGAACATGGACATTGTCAGGTTGATCCATACTCCCAGCCTCTTCTATCTTTCCCTACTGTGGTAGGACTCCAGAGAGATGAGGTTCCAGGGTAGATTGGTTAGGACGTCTGCCAGAGGGGAGTCAGATGGCATCATGGTAGCATCTCTGAAACTTGATGTCTGAAAAAGCATGAAGATATAAAGAAGACAATGCAACTAGTACCACCTCAACATGCTCATAGGATTTCTTAATTCCATTTCAGGTGGTGCAGGGGGATAGGGTAGGGAGTTCTGGTGGTGGGAACTGTGTGGAATTGAGCACCTCTTAGCCTATGGTCTTGTCAATAGCTCCATTTTATAAATGAAAAAAATTAAAAAGAGATATAAAGAAGAATAAATTTACTTGGCAGGAGAGATACTATGATCACCAATTTGAAACCAAAGTGCTTAGATTGAAGGCATATATACTCAGAACTGGGGTCTGCATCAAAAAGTTCGAGACATGCAATCTATTTTTCCCCTCTCATATTGATTAAATTGTGATTTATAGTATGTTTGTTTATGGTAGTGTATATATTTGCATACATAATAGGATATATGTGTGTGTGTTTCAGATCTAATATAAGCATTTGAGCATGTATACTTCTCTCTAATGAGCTCAGATATTATTATATGACCGTTAATATGGACAAAACCAAAGGTGATAACCAAATATATAGTCATTGGTTTATCAGAGTAATCATAATACCTATCTGTAAGTATTTAACAGGCCTCCCTGTTATATAATACAGTCATCAGCTCAGCATACACCAAGAAAAATAAATTTAAATTCTAATTATTATAAGAAAGTTATTCTTTTTATGTAATGTTAGGTTGATTGTAAAAAAAAGAAACAGCAGAACATTAGTAATCCTTACTTCTGCATGTATTGTCCCAGAGGGGAAAAAGGTAATATTTGTAGCACATGAGCATTAGACTGTAATTAAAGAAGCCATATTGAACTACTCTATACCACATGCAGTGTCAGCATATAATCTATCCACTATAAATTTGGTTTCCTTAATGAAATTGAAATAGTAGAGCAGTGTGTGGTGATGTCTTAGATAAGGATCACATTTGTTCATCACTTGAGAAACCCACAGAAAGGAGGAAAAAAGGCAAAAAAAAAATGGCCAATTTTGGGTTATGCACAATGATTCTTATATCTGAAGCTCTGAGATCACAGATTCAATCCCCTGCACCACCATAAGCCAGAGATGAGCAGTGTTGTGGTAAAAAAAAGAGGAAAATAAACAGGTAAACTACCTTTTGATAGAAGCCATAAGACAGAGTTTATTAAGAGGGAACAGAAACCTGTGGTACCAAAACACATAACCCAGGGAATGTTAGTCATTTTTTACAATGGAGTCCTGAGGAGTCAAGTAGCAACAGATTCCAGAAAGTGGTTACCATAAATGATATTCTTAAAGATCAGTTGCCCATCCTGACTTCCAACACTCAGTTATGGCCAAATAGATTTGACCAAGCCCTCATCCCAAAGGGGTAGAAAGTATGGACATTAAAATTATGTTTCTCAACAATGATTGGTAAGGATGTGGGGAGAAAAGGAGACTTACATAGTGCTGGTAAGAAAGAAAATTGGTCCAACCTCTGTGGAAGCAGTCTAGAGATTTTATAGAACACTAGAAACAGACCCAATGTGTGTCCCAGTAATTTCTTTCCTGGGGATCTATCCAAAAGAAACTGAAACACCTATCTGAAGAATTCCATGTACACATATGTTTATAGCAACACAATTCAAAATGTTTCAAACTTGGAAGCAACTCAAATGTTCCAACAACAGATAAAGTGGCTTAGAATATTATTTATAACCAAAGCAAAGTACTCAGGAGAAGGAGGCACAGGTAAAAAAAAAATGAAGATAAATATAATAATGAAATAAAATTATGGTAGTGGGGCTGGTGAGATAGCTCACATGAAATGTTGCCTCTTTTGTCACGTGTGTGACCTGGTTAAAATTCAGTATGGCAGTGTCTTTTTCTCGCAATTTCTCTCCCTATCTGAAATCAACCTGGAGGAATGAAGCCCTAATCACTAAAAACAAACAAACAAACGCAAGGACCGGTGTAAGGATCCCAGTTCGAGCCCCCGGCTCCTCACCTGCAGAGGAGTTGCTTCACAGATGGTGAAGCAGGTCTGCAGGTGTCTGTCTTTCTCTCCCCCTCTCTGTCTTCCCCTCCTCTCTCCATTTCTCTCTGTCCTATTCAACAATGAGGACAATAGGAATAACTACAACAATAAAACAACAAGGGCAACAAAAGGGAATACATAAATAAATATATTTTTAAAGCCAACAAACAAGAAAAAAGGAAAGAATTATGTTTTTGGTAGGGTTCCATTAAAAGACATGGGTAAGTAGTTTAAGATGTCAAATGTTGGAATTTCTAGCAAAATGAATGTCTTAAGCACATATGGTTTATCTTGGAATACAGTAATATTGGCTGTAGTAGTCAAATGAAAGTCAGGGTAAGAACAAAATAGTATTACCACAATTCTTTTCTTTTTCTTTTTTTTAAATATTTATTTATTTTCCCTTTGTTTTCATTGTTGTTGTAGTTATTATTGATGTCGTCATTGCTGAATAGGACAGAGAGAAATGAAGAGAGGAGGGGAAGACAGAGGGGGGAGAGAAAGATAGACACCTGCAAACCTGCTTCACCACCTGTGAAGCAACTCCCTTGCAGGTGGGGAGCTGGGGGCTCAAACCGGGATCCTGACACTGTTCCTTGCACTTTGTGCCACGTGTGCTTAACCCGCTGCGCTACCACCCGATTCCCACAATTATTTTATTTATGTATTGTTGTCATAGGGGTACAGTTCTATTATCTCCCCAAGTAAGGTGACAGTACACCTCATCCTCCACCAAAATATCATCTTTCTCCATCATAGGTGCTAGGTCCCCAGCCCTTATTTCACTAAATATGTTATAGCAAAAGAGGATTTTGTGCCCCCCTTTTTAAAAAGATGTGTGGTATCTTATTATGTGTATGTACCACAACTTCCTTATCTACTCTTTGTTGTTAGATGTTACTACATTTTATTTATGGTTATTGTTTTCTCTTTCCCTTTATTCAGAGAATAATGGTTTACAGTCAACAGTAAAATAAAGTAGTTTGTACATATGTAACATTTCTCAGTTTTCCACATAACAATTCAACCCCTACTAGGTCCTCTGCCATCATGTTCCAGAACCTGAGATCCCCTCCCCCCCCCCCCATCCCAGAGTCTTTACTTTGGTACAGTACACAAACTCCAGTTCAAGTTCTGCTTTGTGTTTTACCATCTGTTCTTATTTTTCAATTTCTATGAGTGAGATAATCCCATATTCTTCCTTCTTTTTCTGGATGATCTCAGTTAACATAATTCACTAAAGTTACATCCAAGATGAGGTGAAGAAGGTGAATTCACCATTTTAAATAGCTGAGTAGTATTCCATTGTGTATATACACCACAACTTACTCAGCTACTCATCTGTTGTTGGACACCTGGGTTGCTTCCAGGTTTCGGCTACTACTCAGCTATTAAGAATGATGAAGTTGTCTCCTTTGAACCCTCTTGGATGAAAGTTCTAGACATTATGTTGAGTGAGATGAGCCAAAAAAGAGGATGAATATCAAATAATTTCACTTATTAGTGAGACAATAAATTTGCTATGGGGAGGAAGGGCAGAAAGTGAAAAATGGTCTGGACATGGTATATTACACCAAAGCAAAGGACTCTGGGGAGGGAGAAGGATATAGGTGAGGGAGAAAACATTGGGGGCTTGGTACAAATTAAAATTATATGCATATATTAATGAATGTACTGTAAAGCATTTACCCCCTCAATAAAAAAGGAAAAAAAATAATTGACTTTTTTTTTAAAGAACCAACTTAGAAAAAAAAGAAAAGGTCATCTTACATATATGGTACTTTTCATCTTTAACTTTATTTTAAATAAATAAAACATTGTGGTCCAGGAGGTGGCACAGTGGATAAATCATTGGATTCTCAGTCAGGAAATCCTGAGTTCAATTCCCAGCAGCACATATACCAGCAGAGCAATATCTGGTTCTTTCTCTCTTTCTCTCTCTTTCTCTCTCTCTCTCTCCTATCTTTCTCATGAATAAATAATTAAATTCTTTGAAAATAAATAAATAAAACCTCTCCTATGAATTTAAAAATAAATTTAGGAAAAATAATATTTGGGGGAAACGCATATTAGGGAACTTTCTTCTGGATTTTTCTTTGACTTCAAATGTTACCGACTGACCAGACAGTTCACATTGCCCTCTAATGTGCCACTCTGATTACACAGGGTTTATTCAGTTTTAGATGAAGGCAAGCTGAAAGCCCATTTGGTGCTTTTATCACTTGTCCTCCCCTGACACTGTCTAATCCTGTGCTGCTGTGACACATAAATCAGTGGGACAGTCATTTATTGTGCAAATGCTTAGCTGATCAATATGACCTAATCCTACTTTTGTTTTGTTTACATGAATATTTCCCATATATTTCTGGAAACAAAATCCCTTGACAGCCACTTGCCTTACTGATTTTAACAGTGGCTTGAGTGGTTAAGTTGAATCCCAAGCATGCTCTAATAACAACACCTTTAACTGACTGCTTAGGAAACTCCAAACCCACTTTCATTTGGCCCGTGTTGCTCACTTGAGGAGCACAGCAGGTTCCCAGACATTTGCTCAGCCCCTAACTGTCATGACAGAGGCAATTAATGTGGTAATGAGAGTTTGGCATCAAAAAATGTTATTTCCTGCAGGGCTTGTCACATATTTCGAGAACATTAGGAGCAAACAAAATCCTGCTTTGTCCCTTCCCACCCCCAAGTACTTGGACCTTGAAAATTTTGTACATTAGAGCTTACCAGGGAAACAGCTGACAAAATAAGGGCTAAAGGGAACGTTTGAAATTACCCAAGCTTTCAGACAAGTTGATGAATGTGATGATAATGAGAAAACAGGTTAAAAACGTGTAGATAGTTTTTTCTATATTGCTGGAAACTTTACTCTAGAAAGTAATTCTTTTATACAGACCAGATTTCAGTATATGCTTATGGGAGACTTGCTTTTCTCTTATAGTTGAGGAGATCTCCCCTTTTGTGTTCACAAGACAGTCTGTGAGTTTGATGTGAACGAATGTGAAATCCAGGGGGACAAATCTCTAGCAAGTTTAAATTTCTGCCATACACATAACAGTTTTATAAATATATCATGACTCTGTAACAAAAATTGCTTTTAAGGTATGGAAGCTTTTAACTGAAATTATAATGATAGAACTAACTAAGCTATGAAAAACTTTTATCATGTCAAATATCTTGAAGCAAAACTACAAAATAAGTATTCTCCTTTAACAGAGTTATTAGTGATAGGCTTAATAACTATTCTGTGAAACTAGCACAACACATTTACCTGAGCCTACAGTTTTTAGTTAATAAATTAGCTGAATATAGGTGATGATTTGGGGTTTTTTTCACTTGTAACAAAACTTAGAGTGCTTTATGAGATTTATTCTAAGACTTTCTAACCTAGATGAGTTAATACATTCTTCAATGTGTCTTCCTCTTTATATCTGAAATCGTGTGGCATCTGGGTATCCACATGAGCATTTATAGGGCACTTTGAGAAGAGTGGTGCTTTGTGAGCAAAGCTTCATAACTGCAATGCAATGACTGTGCAGATGGCGACTGTGTGTCCAATGTCCCTAAATCCATATCCTTTTACTAGCTCTACAGCCTGGGAAGCATGACTTAATGCAACTGTGGAGTACCTCCATATGTGCCCATGGAAACTGAACCATTGCCTCTCACATAAAAGATTACTTATCCCTGGCCTGGACACTAGTCAGTCATTTTTTACTGTAAGTCTTTTACATACAAGACCATAAAAAGTTTAATATTTGGGGATTAAAATACTTTTTTCTGCTCATAGAAAGAAAAGTATTGACATTCTAGAAGATATTAAAATAAAGTCAGGCCTGGAAAAAAAGCAATATTGCTATGCAAAATAAAACTTGAATGCCTGTGCCTCAGAGTTCCCATGTTCAGTCTCTAGCACCATCATAAACCAGAGCTGCAGAGTTCCCAGGTTCAGTCTCTAGCACAATCATAAACCAGAGCTGAGTAGGATACTGGTAAGTAAATAAAGAAAGAAATACAGATAAGATAGTTTGGTAATAGACTATTGCCTAAAAGCAAATTCCACTTAGTAACTTGAACAGTGACATCACCTTCAGGATACATCGTGCAGTGACAGACCATTACTGGTTCCAGAATCACCATGTATCTGGACAGTGATAGAGCTATGAACTGGAAATATCAGGCGTGGGTTGGAATGTTTGGTGCTTCCCTGGTCATTTCTCTAGAGCTGTACAATTTCTGCTGCATGGTAGTTTTTAGGATTATTTCACATGGCAACTTAGAGCACACATGTGTGTGTCCCAAAAGAGAGAGAAAGCTAGGAGGAAACACCAGCACAGAGCATAAGGTAGTCTTCGAAGAACTTCATTTGTTACTGTCTATTGGTTGGAAATAAATGAAGAGCTAGCAGGATATCCAACAGAGTAAAGTTCTTGAATTGCCTTGAATGCAGCCCAGGTTCAAGCCCCAGAACCACAGAGGTGATAATATGGCACCAAAGGAAGCTCTGATGCTGTGATATTGCCCTCAGACTCAATGTCTCAATCAATGAATAAATGAATGAATGAATGAACTAATGAATGAATGAATGAATGAACTAATGAATGAATAAGGAAGTCAGAGTAGTGAAATCTTATATGCATTAGCCAGCCCATATTTAGTAGGGAGAGGATTAAGTTCCGAATTATTTATTTATTTTTCTTTTTAAAAATAATATACCATTGGTTTATAGTACTTTAGACCTTTCTGGAGCATAGTCTCACATGACTCTAAAGGCATATACCATGCCACACTTACCACCAATATTCTAGTTCTATTCACTGCTAGCAAATTAACCCTCTTAATCTGTTCTACATTTCTCCTTCCAATAATCCTCTGGTAAGCACTATTTTGTTGTGAATGTAAGAGTTCCTTTTCTTTATTTCTTTCTTTTTTTTGTCTACCTTACTATGTTCAGCATCAAATTTCCATCCATGTTATTGCAAATGTCAATATTTCATCTGTATATATAGCTGAATAATAATATTCCATGGATCATATTTTACATACCTCCTTTATTCATTCAACTAACAATGGCATTTTTGTTGTTTTAAGCTCTTGACTTTAGTAAGTAATATATTAGTCATAGGGTTGCAATATATATATGTATATATATTATATCTTTTCAAATTTGCATTTTCATATTCCTCAGATAAATATCTAGGAGTGGGATTTCTAGATCATACAGTAGTCTATTCTTAAATGTTTTAAGATTGAAAATTCTTGGATTTTATTATTGTTTTAGTACTTTACAATGATATATACAAACTGTATGATTTCAAGTGTATTGATTTCTGTTGACACTATGCTCACCACCAGTGTTTTGTGTCCCTTTCCCCAATAAATAACATAGTTCTTACAATGTCCAAGATACAATTTCAGTGCCATTTTATTTATTTTTTTGTACATTCACCCTAGGCATATCGTCAGAGAATATAAAAACAAAAATACACAGAGATAAATACATCACTATGTCCACAACTACATTATTCACAATACTCAAGGTACACAAGGAAAAAAGAGCATCAACAAACAACTATACAAAGAAGTTATGGGATATAGATTCAGTGGAATACTATCAATATATGTGATTTTAAAAAGATATTGTATTGTTCAGGACAAAATAGTTGGAGCTGGTAGTGATTATACACAGTGAGGTAAATAAAGACGTAAAAGATAACAGTATGGTTTTATTCACATAAATTAACTTGTAAAAATACTATCAATTTCTGCTGACACAAAGTAAAACAAAAAATAGGAAGATATTTGTAGCTTAGAAGTAACACCTGGGAAACTACTGAATGGTGCTTCTGAATGGAAACATTTTGAACTGATGTATAACTGATGACAGTATTGTCCACTATTTTTCAGCAGGAGTTATTAAATGAGTGTCTGAATCACAATGTTTAAATCATCAATACTGTTTATGTAAACACCAACTATATCATGACCAAATATATCACTAAAGAGAAATAGGACAACTCACTCAGGCTGCACACTGTACTAAAACTAGTCATTAATATATCTAGCACGATAATATAAGATCAAAATATACCTTGTACCATTTCTAGAAGTTTGAAATTATGTATGTATTTGGTGGCTCTATGCCATTTTAAAGACATACACAAATAAAGACTAGTGTCAGTCATTTCACCTAAGCAGATCTGAAGTGTTCTTACTGACTTTGTGGCTTTTTAGAGAAATTTATTTATTTGTTTGTTTGTTTATAATCAAAGAAAGATACTAAGAAAGAGAGACAATGAAGGGCCAGGTGGTAGTGCATTGGGCTAAGCACACACAGCACAAAGCACAAGGACTGGTTCAAGGTGCCCAGTTTGAGCCCCCAGCCCCCACCTGCAGGGGGGTTAGCTTCACAAGCTGTGAAGCATGTCTGTAGTTGTCTATCTTTCTCTCCCCCTTTCTGTCTTCTCCTCCTCTCTCTATCCTACCCAACAACAATGACAGCAACAACAACAACAATAATAACAACAATGATAAACAAGGGCAACAAAAGGAAAAAAAAAACTTAGCCTCCAGGAGCAGTGGATTCATAGTACAGGAATAGCCCTGGAGGAAAGAAAGAAAGAAAGAAAGAAAGAAAGAAAGAAAGAAAGAAAGAAAGAAAGAAAGAAAGAAAGAAAGGAAGGAAAGAAGGAAGGAAAGAAGGAAGGAAGGAAGGAAGGAAGGGAGGGAGGGAGGGAGAAAGAAAGAAAGAAAGAAAAGAAACAAGAACAAAACAAACAAAAAACAATGAGACCACAGCACTGCCCAGCTCTGGCAGGGACAGAACCTGGAACCTCATCGCCTTAGGCATGAAATCTTGTATACCACTATGTTATCTCCCAATCCCACTTTCGTGATATTTTACCTTCAAGTTTTTAAAATCATTTTGTAAAGGTAACAGTTTGTAAATCTAGAAATAAGTAATAACTCACAGTTAATCTCACAAATAAAGGATTGATAAAGTAAATGCTTATTATAACTATGCCTATATAGCCTAGTTTTGGGGTTGATTAACTCCTATTCCTCACATGTTCAGGTACTTAAGAATAATCAAATCCATTCCTGGATTTGAAAAGTACCTGAAACTCACCTCAATGATTTTTAAAGATACAGTGTTTAGTTTTAGTTAATGAACTATACGCTTTGAAAAGGCAAATGGACTTCTGACTTGATTGAGGGTTCTATTTTTAAACTGCGAATTCAAAAAATGTACATAAACTCAGTTTATGCTACTTAGCATGTGTGATACTTAAGACAAGTCTCTAGATCACTGAGTAGTTTGAAATCACATTCAAAGATTGAGCTTTCAGGAATTGTATTTCAAATGTACTTTTCTCCCAGAACATCTTATACATGATATGCATGACTAGTTTCAAATCCTGAAAGGGGAAGAAACATCCTGACTTTATAAATCAGGAAATGAGACGCAGCGTATGTAAATTGTTACCAAGACAGTGAAACTTGTCCTGCATGCCATACTGTGCAACCATTAAAATATCTGTATTAACTTTCTATCTGGATTTATCTTCATTACATAATTTCTCTTAATAAAATGATATAATGAAGATAAATCATTTCATTTAATAGAGATAAGAAGCACACATTCAAACCTATCCCTCAACTCCCCAAGATTGACCATTTTAATATATTAAATATTCCAAGGGAAATTTTAAGAAATATATCTATATCTAGAGAGCACAATTTTTATAGCCTATTGCAAAAGTAGCTAGTGCATCTCTTTTCTGTCTCCTTTCCCACATTAAATCAGATAAGACAATAAAGAGCTTTTCCAGAGGAATCGGTACTACAAACATCTACAATCGCTTTTAAGGAATGCCTAAAATTCTTCCTTTTTGAATACTCCACTATAAGCAACATTTACTGAGCATTTTAGCCATGTAAATTGTTTCATAAACTGTTATATTAACTGTTCTACAAACATCAAATCACAGAGTGAATGTACTGTTTAATTCTCCTTGCACCCTAGTTAATATCTGTGCACTGGCATGTTTCACTATTACAAACTTAATTTTCTGTGTCGTATATCCTACTCCAAATTTATTCAAAACTCAAAGTTCTGGCAAATACATGCAATACATCTAATGTCCATTTGCCTCCTCCTCCCAAGTGTTATCAACAGGTTCTAAACCACAATAATTTTTACCTTGAAAAAGCATCCTAGAGCATTTCCCATAAGTCCCTCTTGCTCAACCCAAAATGTCCAGAGTGATAATTACTATCTTAAATTAGATTATATACATCCCCCTCCTTATAAACTGTGATTTTTCCGTTTCACATGCAAGTAATTTGAAATTCCGTAACATGGGCACAAAAGTCTATATTATGTAATCCTGATCTTCCTCTTCAACTTGATCCTGTTTCACTTACTGCTGCTGGTTTATAAGTCATAATGCCAGCCTTCTTTTATTACTTCAGTATAGAATGTATGGGTTTGGACATGATTATGCTCAGTGGAGTAGGTAAGGAAGTGAAAGACAACTGCAAAATGATTTCATTCATGTGTGGAATATAGAGAATTAAACCATATTAACCTGCAAAAACAGAATTAAACTAGCCAACGTGTCTTAGGATTTTGGGAGAGCTATGATGGTTATCACTGGAGAGGTGAGGACATAGAACTTTGAGAGTGGTGTGAAACTATTTCAAATGTTTTCTAATCTTGTAAATTACTACTAAATGATTAAATTAAAATTTTTAAAGCTATGCTCACTTCCTGTCAACTTCATTAATCAAATACATCCAAATGCCATATTAACTTTTACTAGAAACTCCAAAAGAACCTCCATAATCTTAGAGTTCCCTATTGCATAAAATAGCACAATCTGTTTAGTCACACTTGATATATATCTACCCATTCTTCATCTGACATACTTTTGTAAACACATATATGACAAATACATATTAACTTACCAACCCTTCCTTTTTTTATTTCATTATGTTTCTTGATTTAACCCACTATATGTGGTTCTACTTAGCATTGTTTTATCAGGTGTAGTACCTAACTTCAGACTGCTTTATCCACTGCTGTTATACCCATCTCCACTCAAATTGTCCATGCATGTCAGCCAAAATGATTTATTTATTATTTTTTGAAAAATCATATCATATAAGTGAAAAATTGAAAAATCATATCATATAAGTGTCAGGTCTACAATTCTTAAATAAGTTTTAATTGTTCCCAAAGTAAAAAAAAAAAAAAAGGATCTTTAATGAAGCTGTGTTATCTATGCCCCGCACCCATCTTGTCTTATATCATTGACCTCCTTGGTCTCTGTATTCCAGTAACATGAATATTCATATTTTGTATGTTGCATCATAATCACAGATATTTGACACATACTGTTTTTTCCCTTGGGAGTCCCTTTTGTTGCTTTTTTAAGTTTTTAATTGCTTTATAATTATGTGATTGTCAGTTACTCTCCATTAGTTATATTCACTAAAAGTTAAGTAGAATATAACTTTTTTAAATACTTGAAACTTTGAAGATTTGTATAATAAAGGACATCCATGCTAATCATTTTCATCAGATGGGCCATATTTCTGCTGGTCATGATTTTTTAGCTACTCCTTTTGGATTTGTAATCAATAAATTATATTAGAAACATTACTATGAATCCTGAACATCAATAAAATCTTAGTGTTTTTACTTCTCTCTTTTTGTCTATGTAGAAGTTACCCTTTTGTCTTTGTAGAAGTCATCTATTATGTAAGGAAGCTCTACCACTTTGCAAATCTAGTCTAGCCCCATAGCTACTCTGAATGGAAGAAAATCAAGACACTTGCTGATACAGTCCCAGCAGAGTTCCTATCTTATCCATCAGTCACAGTAAACTTGCTAGGTTTTTGAATGAGGTCATTTTGGAAATATATTTCCCAGTTCCATTTAAGTTTCTTTTGCTGAGGCCACATGGGATACAGAAAAGCTGCCTCTGCCAAGTAATACCCAATTAGAGAACTGTGTGCAAACAAGTGTCTGTTGTTGTAAGTTAATACATTTTGGAGTGTCTTGGCACACAATAATAAAATGAAGAACAAGTATTAGTATTTGAAAGCCCAGAAGGTTAGGTTATATTCTAAAGGTTGAATGGATAATGAAGGAGCCAGATGTCATCCTGACCACCACTGGTTAAAAAGTGCCTTGTAACCTTCTTCTGTTGTTCCTCTTTGTTCCTCACTAGAGTTGGATTTTATTCCACTAATGTATGCGTTAAGTAGCCCTGCTATCAATCAAGGTAGTCCACTTATGCCACAGTGCTCTATAACAGAGATAACATTTCTTAGGAAAAATACAAAACACTCTGCTATGTCCTATTGTACTTAGAAGTACATGAAGTTCAAGTCTTTATCCAGGCACCACTATGCAGATGGCTTTTTTGGATTTACATTATCCTGACTATGTGGAAAACTAGGAGCAATTTTCAGCACCAAGGATGCACCTTTCAAGATAGGTTGCTCAGGTTCTCCCAAAACAAACTCAACTCACTTATCAAATACTCTGCCTGCACTAAGAGCTGACAAGACAATACTCTTCATGAAGAACAATCCACCCAAACCATTTCCCTTTCCCTCTGTACCTTTCTATTCCTTATTTTTTCTTTTATTATTTTTTTATATTTTTAAATATTTATTTATTCCCTTTTGTTGCCCTTGTTCTTTTATTGTTGTATCTATTATTGTTGATGTCATAATTGTTGGATAGGAAAGAGAGAACTGGAGAGAGGAGGGGAAGACAGAGTGAGGGAGAGAAAGAGAGACATCTGCAGACCTGCTTCACCGCTTGTGAAGGGACTCCTCTGCAGGTGGGGAACCAGAGGCTCAAACCAGGATCCTTACACTGGTCCTTGTGCTTTAAACCACCTGCATTTAACCCTCTGTGTTACTGCCTGACTCCCTCTAGTCCTTATTCTTTACCAAGTCAAGAGACTTTAATCTAGCTTTATGTCATAACTGGGCATTCCATATATTTCTGGAAAAAATTAAGTTTTTAATTGGGGGGGCACAGAGCATTAATTATTCTGATGCATGTGATGCTAAGACTTAAACTCAGAACCTCATACCTGAGAGTCCATCTACTGTATCTCTATGTCTACTGTACCTTCTCCAGGACCTTTGTTTTTGAAAGTTTTACAATTTTCCCATTTTATTTTGTGGTTAATGTTTTACAGTATAGTTGCTAACACATGGGCATGGTTTTTCATCTCCTCTTCGTCTATGGAACACTCTCACCCCCAATGTCTGTCCTTTTCCATCACCATGCACTAAACCCCCAAGGCTGATGTAGTTCCTTCCCATTCCTTCCTTCCCCAGTCTTTTGCTATGATGCAATACACCCATTCAGTCCAAGTTCCACTTTATTTTCTTTCTCTGCCTTTGTTCCACCTATAAGTGCAATCAGCCTGTGTCCTTCTGTTTTTTTAATTTATTTATTTATATATTGGGGGATTAATGGCTTACAATCAACAGTAAAATAAAATAGTTTGTAATGCATAACATTTCCACATAACCCCCACTAGGTCCTTCTCTGGCATCATGTTCCATCATATAACACACCTACCCAGTGTCTTTTACGTTGATGTAATACCCCAACTCCAGTCCAAGTTCTACTTAGAGTTTTCCCTTCTGATCTTGTTTTTCAACTTCTGTCTGTGAGTGAGATCATCCCAGATTCTCTTTTTCTGGGGAGAATATTCATTTTGATGATATTTATTCTTCCAATCCATGAGCATGGGATATCTTTCCATTTCTTGGTATCAGTTTCTTTTTCCTTGAGTAGCGACTCATAGTTTTCAGTATATAAGTCTTTCACTTCTTTGGTCAACTTTATTCCTAGGTATTTGATTGATTTTGCTGAAACAGTAAATGGGAGTGATTTCTGGATGTCTTCTTCTTCAGATTTAGTGTTTGCATAAAGAAATGCCACTGATTTTTGTACATTGACTTTGTAGCCTGATACCTTGCTATCTTGCCTAATAACTTACAGAATTTTCTGCTGGATTCTTTAGGTCTTTCTATGTATACTATCATATCATCTGCAAATAGTGAGAGCTTGCCTTCTTCCCTTCCAATCTGTATCCCTTTGATTTATTTCTCTTGCCTGATTGCTATGGCAAGAACTTCCAATACTATGTTGAAGAGTAACAGTGACAGTGGACAGCCCTGTCTAGTCCCCGATCTGAGGGGGAATGCTTTCAGCTTCTGTCCATTGAGTATGATGTTGGCTGTATGTTTGCTATATGTAGACTCCACTATCTTGAGGAATTTCCCATCTATTCCCATTTTTTGTAGAGTTTTGAGCATGAATGGGTGTTGGATCTTGTCAAAGGCTTTCTCTGCATCTATTGAGATAATCATGTGGTTTTTGGCTTTGCTTTTATTGATGTGGTGAATGACATTGATTGACTTGCGGATGTTGAACCAGCCTTGCATTCCTGGGATGAATCCCACTTGGTCGCCATGAACAATCTTTTTGATATGTTGCTGTATCTGGTTGGCCAAGATCTTGTTTAATATTTTGGCATCTATGTTCATCAGAGATACTGGTCTGCAGTTTTCCTTTTTTGTTCTGTCCCTATCAGCTTTTGGTATCAAGGTGATGTTGGCTTCATAGAAGGTGGAAGGGAGTATTCCTGTTTCTTCAATCTTACGGAAAAGCTTAAGAAGTATGGGTAACTGTTTCCTGAAAGTTTTGTAGAATTCATTTGTGAAGCCACCTGGTCCAGGACTTTTGTTGTTGGGGAGATTCTTAATAACAGTTTCAATTTCTTTGTCTGTGATTGGTGCATTTAGATTTTGTAGTTCTTCTTGGCTCAGTTTTGGAAGGGCATATGCTTCTAGGAATTGTTCCATTTCTTCCAGATTCTCTAGCTTGGTGGCGTATAGTTCTTTATAGAAGTTTTGCAGGATTCTCTGGATTTCTGTGGTGTCAGTTGTGATATTTCCTCCATCGTTTACAATTCTATCAGTCTTCTCTCTTTGTTGTTTGGTGAGTCTGGCTAGGGGTTTGTCAATTTTGTTTAATCTTTCAAAGAACCAATATTTGGCTTCATTGATCTTTTGTCTGGTTCTTTTATTTTCGATGTGGTTTATTTCTGCTCTAACTTTAGTGATTTCTGTCCTTCTGGGTGCTTTAGGGTTCCTTTGTTCCTCTTCCTCTATGTCCTTGAGGTGTGCAGTAAGGTCGTTCATTTGAGCTTCTTCTTGGTGTTTAATATGTGATTGTATGGCTATAAGTTTCCCTCTCAGTACTACTTTAGCTGTGTCCCAAATATTTTGATAGGTTGTGTCTTAATTATCATTTGTTTCCAGGAACATTTGAATTTCCTGCTTGAGTGAATCTCTGACCCAGTGGTTCTTATGGAGTATGTTGTTTAGTTTCCAAATTCTGTGACTTTTAATAATTTTCTGTTGGTTGTTAAATGTTAGTTTTACTCCACTGTGGTCTAGGAAGATACTTGGGATGATTTCAATGTTCTTGAATTTATTGATGCTCTCTTTGTGGCCTAACATGTGGTCTATCCTTGAGTATGTGTTATATGGCTTTGAAAAGAAGGTGTATTCCTGTTTTTTGGGGTGAAGGAGTCTGAAAATGTCCAAGAGGTCTAGTCTGTCAATCTCTTCATTCAATTCTCTTGTATCTTTGTTGGTTCTCTGCTTTGTTAGTCTGTCTAAGTGTGAGAGTTGGGTATTGAAGTCTCCCACTATTATTGTATTACTATTGAGGTATTCTTGAAATTCTTTCAGGAGTGATTGACGTATTTAGATGGTCCCTCATTGGGTGCATAGATGTTAATGATTGTTAAGTCTTCTTGGCTGATTGATCCTCTAATCATTATGTAATGTCCTTGCCTATCTTTTATTACTTTATTTAATTTAAAATCTATCGTGTCTGAGATGAGAATGGCTGTTCCTGCCCTTTTTTGTGGTCCGTTAGTCTGTATGATAGTTTTCCATCCTTTCACTTCAAGTCTGTGTTTATCTTGTTGTGACATATGGGATACTTGCAAGCAGCATATGGTTGGATTATGCTTTCTGATCCATCCCTCAACCCTGTGCCTTTTGATGGGTGAGTTTAAGCCACTGGCATTTATTGACATTATGGATTTAATGTATTGTAGTGCCATTGTTCAAAAAAAAATTTTTTTTTGTTTGCTCTGATATATTGACAGTATTATAGTGACGTTCTTCTTTATAAGTGGTCTTTTAGAACCTCTTTCAGGGCTGGTTTGGTGATGGTTGCCTCCTTTAACTGTTGTTTGTCTAAGAAGGATTTGATCCCTCTATCTAGTTTGATTGAAAGTCTAGCAGGATATATTATCCTTGGTGGAAACCCTTTTCCATTCAGGGCTCGATAGATATATTGCCATTCTCTTCTGGCTTTTAGAGTCTGAGTGGAGAAATCTGCAGATAATCTTATGGGTTTTCCCTTATATGTGACTTTTTGTTTCTCTCTTGCAGCCTTTAGGATCCTTTCTTTATCCTTACTTCTTCTCATTGTGACTATGATGTGTCTTGGTGTCTTCAGGTCTGGGTTGATTCTGTTTGGTATTCTCTGGGCCTCTTGAATCTTGATATCCTTTCTGTTATTCAGGTCTGGGAATTTTTTTTCTATTATTTCCTCTAGAATGCTTGCTTCCCCTTCCTCTCTTTCTTCCTCTGGCAGGCCAATTATGTGAATGTTACTTCTTTTGAGATCATCCCATATGTCTCTGTTGTTGTTTTCAGTGTCTCTCAATCTCTTTTTAAGCTCTTCCACTTCTTTCTTTGTTTTCTCTAACTCATCCTCTGTCTGACTAATTCTGTTTTCTGCTTCTGTTAGTCTGCTTTCCCTTGCCTCAGCTTCTTTCTTCATTACAGCTATTTCAGCTTTCAGTTCTGTAATTGCCTCAAGATAATAAGTATTTTCCTTGGGGGGGGGTCTCAGCTGTTGTTTCCCTAATACAGCCATTCCTTTCCTCCAATGTTGTTTTCATTTCTGTGATTAATAAGTTTTTTATTGCTTGCATACTTTTCTTATCTATGGTTACTTCTGGTTGATTTGTAGTTTCTTCTGGGCTCTTGTCTTCATTCATTGGAGTAGCAGTTTTATTTGTTTTTGATTTATGTGTTTCTTTTTTTATGCTCTGTTGTTCCTCAGTTATTGTTTCTTGAGCACAAACAACACTATACTAAATACCTTTATGACAATTGCACTCACCAACATCAGGAATTACAGTAGCAACTGAAGCAAGTATTGAAGCAGTTTAATCACTACCAGTTAGCCAAACAATTTCTCCAGTCTGTGAAAAAATAGTAACCAGATCCCAGTGAAGAAGAAAGAGAAAAGAAAGAAGGGATAGCAAGAATAGACAGTTATGCAAATCTACTATCCACTGTATATTCTAGGGGTAACATGAGGGAAAAGGGAACTAGAGCAGAGATACACACATAGAGAGTCCACTCTGAGTCAGATTTCTTCCCCAAAGTAATTCACAAATTCAGAAAGGCAAAAAAGAAGGAAGGAAGAAGTGTATGACAAGATAAAAAAAAAAGCAAAGAAAAAGAAAAAAGAGACAAGTGAGAGAAAAGGGAAATGATAAGAAAAAGAGCTGTAATTAAAGAGCAGTGAAAGGAAAGGTTTTTTTTGTTGATTACTTTATTTTTAAGTTAATTTAATTTTATTTTTTTAATTAGCTATGAGGAGAAGGGAGGGGAGAGTCTGTAAAGGAGGTAGGAGTAAGGAGACAAGTTCCTCCCACAATAGATAAGATACCCACTACCCTAGCAATGAAAGATACCCTAAGAGTTAATACTGATCAACCTAAAGGGGGGGTAAGATATATGCCTTTATATAATATTAATAATAAAATAGAGCAGGGTAAAAAAAAAATAACCCTGTCCCAGATTACCTCAAACCTTGTGATCAGAGGCAGCTAATTGTTAAGAATGAGAAAAAAAAAAAAAAAAAAAAACCTCAGGACTAGACAAGGATAGCTGAAATAGACAGTTATGCAAATCTACTATCCACTGTATATTCTAGGGATGGCTAAAGGAGGAAGGGAAGTTGAGCAGAGACACTCGCAGTAAGAATCCACTCTGAGTCAGAATTCTTCCCCAAAATAATTCTCAAATGTGTATCAGTGAATTCAAAAAAGCACACTGTTTGGTGGTGTGGGGGATGGGGCTTGTGGCTTTGGAAACTGTAGGATTAAGGAAGAAAGGGTGACAAGAATGTCATAGAGAAAAAAAAAGAGAGAGACAAAAAATAAAATGATAAGAAAAAGAACAGTCATAAAAGAGCGGTGAAAGGAAAGAGTTTATTTATTTATTTATTTTTAATTATTTAATTAGCTATGCGGTGTGAGGTGGGGGAGGTTGGCTACTTAGAAAGAAAAAAGGCCAGAGATTTCAGAAGGGTATAGACTTAGAATGAATGATACTCCCTGGTGGGACAGGAATTTGGTAAAGACAGAAGCTCAGCAGGGGAGCCTGCTATGAGCTGGTCCCCAGGGACTGGTTATGGGGGGGGTGGGGGAGGGGTGTGCTTATAATTAAAAGGAAAGAATTTTTTCCCCTTTTTAAAATTTTATTTAAGAAAGGATTAATTAACAAACCATAGGGTAGGAGGGGTACAACTCCACACAATTCTCATCACCCAATCTCCATATCCCACCCCCTCCCCTTTTAGCTTTCCTATTCTCTATCCCTCTGGGAGCATGGACCCAGGGTCATTGTGGGTTGCAGAAGGTAGAAGGTCTGGCTTCTGTAATTGCTTCCCTTCTGAACATGGGTGTTGACTGGTTGGTCCATACTCCCAGTCTGCCTCTCTCTCCCTAGTAGGATGTGTCTCTGGGGAAGCTGAGCTCCAGGACACATTGGTGGGGTCTTCAATCCAGGGAAGCCTGGCCAGCATCCTGATGGCATCTGGAACCTGGTGACTGAAAAGAGAGTTAACATACAAAGCCAAACAAATTGTTGAGCAATCATGGACCCAAAGCTTAGAATAGTGGAGAGGAAGTGTTAGGGAGGTACTCACTGCAATTTTTTTTTTCCCCTTTTTTTTCTACTCTATTTCTTAACCCAAATTAAGTTATAGTCCCTCCTTGGTGTCACCGCTAGGACCCCTTATTGACTGGCCTACTAAAGGCAGAAAATCCTACCATTTCCAGAAGATGTGGTCAGAGCTCAAGCCACTAGCAGCTTCTCAGTCCACCATCTTCAGGGAACCCCTCCCCCCAGATTCTCTTTCTGTTTCTTACTTATCTCACTGAGCATGGAATCTTCAAGCTCCATCTAAGATGGAGCAAAGAAAGTGAATTCACCATGAACTTGAGACTTTGGTGCCTCAGGGATAAAAGTCTCTTTGCATAACCATTAATACCATCTACCCTGCTCACAAGGCTTATCCCATTTAACATAGTGCCTTCCAGTTCCATACAAGAGAAAGTTTTATAACTTATGTGCTATATACTTCAGAGTTTATATATTCTGAAACTTAGAGTTTCAGATTATTATAGCACAAAACTTAGGACAAATAGGAGAGAGAATAAAGAGAAATCCAGAGTCATAGTCTCATTAACCAGTTGTTAATATTCTGCTATAATACTTTATGTACTTTTCATCCTTTTATGATAAAAATTAAGTGCTTTAGTGCTCTTCTTACTAAAATTTGTTCTCCATAGAGATCCAAGCTAAAAGTCACTGAATATATTCTTAATAAAGAAGGATTTGAAGTTTAAAAAGTTTTTGAATATTAGCATAGAAAAAGTCAGTTGTGTGAATAGCCACATTCTCCTAAGTTAGAATTATCTTCAGGTCCAAAATCTTTTATTTTATTAACTATGTAACTATGATTTCATTAATTTATCTGAAAAAGGAAAATTTATATAACCATCTCCTTGGCAATGTTGAAGGAATAAATACAAAACACAACTAATATATTTATCATATATATATAAAGTTAAATAAAAATATAATACATATTTGTGTTTGTAATGTAAAATTCAGAGAAGGAAAAAGCCCCAGAAAGATGGGGATTGTAAGAAAGACATTAAAGCATATTTACACTTGAAGGAAGACTGAATGATTGCTGTGAAAACAGGTTAAAATTCTCAGTAAAAAATGTTTTTGATAGAAGAGAAAATAGCTAAACATTTTATGGAAGCAGAAAAGTACAGGATGTGTCAGTAAAAAAGAAGTTTCCAGTTTAGTAAGAGTTTTGTCTAAAATAGGAATATAGAATATTATTTTAAACTTAGAAACAGGAATCATAAGAGACTCATATTTGAAGATTTCCTTTTTGCAGCTGTTGAGTGGTGGACTGCAGACTGAAACAAGATATGTTATTATAGAATGAAGTTAATGGCCAAAATCTATACTCACTTAATATCTCTTTTTTTTTAATAGAGAAACTGTTTAAAAGTAATACAAACACATTTTAAAGTAGCAAAACACTTTCTCCACATGAAATATCTTCTGGATGTATTATTAAACTATATACAAAGATAAAATCACCCTATTTGTAAGTAGCAGTGGCAGGCACTATGGTTATTGTGTTACTTTTACACTCTCTGATTCAATTCTCAATACTTGAGCCTGTGAGTAACAATATGAAAGTTTAATAGTTAACCTATGACCAGGCAGTCACCTAAAATTACAATAATTATATTCACTGTATCCTGTTTTGTATCTATTTTATTTTATGCTCCCCATTCTGTTTCATCTCCTAATGTATTATTTTATTTCTTTTTCCTTTTATTTCCTACTTGAACTGGTTGCTCTTATTATGGCTACTTAAATGCAAGCATAGACAAATAATTTTTGGCTAAGTTCTTGACCCATTGCCCCCTCAGTATTTGTTATTGATGTAGAGTGTTAAAAGCTACTGGTATTAAATTAAACAGGATATTTTTCCTATAATCTTCTCTGTTCCACCAGTGAAAAGGTGCCATTTCAGCATAAATGTTTACTGGCTTATAGTACATGGAGCCAATGATGCCAATCAAGCCTAAAAGTTCTGATTCCCCCTAGATCTGATTTGTATAGACAGGATGAGGTTGTCAGATGGAATTAGAGCTCCTAGAACTGATTTTATTTGGTCACTCCATGTAAAAATGGTCTTAATAACATTTATTTATTCATTAAACTTACATTTTCAAGAGTCTAACCTTGGGAATGGATTTTCTCAGTGCTTCAGAGTGTGGAGATATATTTCTGGTGTCCCCCTGCCCTTCCAGAATCTCATCTTGCAAATCTTATCTATGCTGGATATATAGCCTGTGTATTTGGGATAGGGGAAGGTAGAGGTGGAAATCAGTATTGATACCTGCAGCTGTTATATAGATCAGGAAAATTGTATGTATTTTTATAAGGCCACAACATTTAATATCTATTTTGAAGAGCAACCATAGTAAACTACACTGACAGGCTTCCCTCATTTGGTTTATTTTTCTACGATGCATAAAGATGTAGTCTAAATACTGACTTACCAAAAAATGATGCTATACAAAAACTCTCCAATTTCTAAACACTTTATAATGATTGAAATTTTGCATAATCATTAAACACTGTTAATATTATGTACTTTATGTAAAAACATTCAGCATTACTATAAATATTTAGATATCGGAGAAAGAATATAAAGTCAGTAAATTGACTTTTCACATTTTTCAATCAGAAAATGATTTCTCAATCTCTGTATTCTGTAGAAAAATCCAATTTAAAGAATTATAATAGTCTTTGAACCAAGATGAGTGGTTAAGTATAACACTCACATTTTCTAAGACAGAAAAGAACTAGTTCTACACTACAAAATTACATAATTGTGTTATCTTTGAGAAGGATAGCAGGTTGTTTTAAAATGGATTGTTGTCAATCCAAATTAGTATTGGGGTAGATTCAAATAAGAATTTCTTGGTGCTATGAAATCAGAACCCAGAATAAAGTGCATTCTCATAATTGCATCAGAAAATCCACATCTTTTGTCAGTTCAAGGACAAGACTACATGTTTATTCCCATAAATAACATAAAATCCTAAAGCATCTGACATGTGTGCTAGTCTTTTCCTTATATTTTTTATTTTGTGTGTGTTGATCTTGATTACAATAAAATAATATTGAAAATGATGCAACAAAATAATATTTTGTTTTCCTATCATCCTGATGAACTAAAAAAAAATGACTTTCACTAGAAGCACCATGTAAAAATTGATTTATTTTTTTCAGTTAAATTACTAAGCAGTGGACTTAATCTCAAGTATTAGATTTTTTAAGCAGATAAAATTAATGCAATTAAATATAATGAGAGGTAATATTAAATAGCTATGACCAGTAGTAGCTTATTGTGACAACTGAAATAGTTGGGTATGCTGTCAGCCATGTTGGACATGTCATCTACAAAATAAAATAATGAATACAATAAACTACTGTTAGGTGGTCCTTTCTGTCAGATGGTAGACATTAACTATGCATTATATATGGAATTGACTTGTATAAAAGATGCCAGTAACCTCTTCCAGAGTAATTTCACATTTTAAAAAATGTTCTTTATAAAACAAAAGCAGATGTTGCCTACAGGGCCTGTCATATATTGCTATTTTCGTCAGAAATTCATACTAGTATAATTTGCCCATTTTTCAAAGTCTTATAAAGTAGTTAAATGTTTCAGATGGTGATCCCCCCCCAAAAAAAAAACAATAATAAAAATCTACAGATTAATTTTGCACCAACAAGAGTGAATTATCAAGACCCATTAAATTCAAATTTTGATTCACATTTTTTTCTAATTGTGTTAACTTGGGCAAATAAATCACACATTTAATATCCGTGCTTGCTTCTTTTTTTTCCTCTCCTTGACAGAGGGTTAAAGATCCGTTGATGTAGAGAGGAGGAAAGACAGTGAGAAAATAACAGACACAGAAAAGGAAGACACTTGCAGCACTGTTCATCACTACTGGTGCTTCCTCCCCTGCTCCCCTGCTCCCCTGCTCCCCTGCACCCCTGCTCCCCTGCTCCCCTGCTCCCTGGCTCCCCTGCATTTGGGTGGGACCAGGGGCTTGATCCCAAGTATTTGCTTAGGGTAGGCATATGGGCACTCTAAGGGAGTGAACTGCCATCTAACTTCTTATTTTTTTTTACTTCCTTAAAGTTTGTGAACAACCAAATAAAACTGCTTTGGAATATGGAAATGGAAAAACAAATTATAGAATGTGAACAGGGTGGGGAGTATAGCATAATGATTATGCAAAAAGACTTTCATGCCTGAGGCTCTCAAGTCCCAGATTCAATTCCCCCACACTGCCATAAACCAGAGCTGAGCTCTGGTCAAAAGGTAAAAACAAAAACAAAAACAAAAACAAAAACAAAAAAAAGTAAAGGAAAGTAGAATGTAAACATAGGGAGGCTGGGCAGTGGTACACCTGGTCTAGTGCATACATTACAGTGTACAGGGACCTGGATTCAAGTTCCAGGTACAAACCTGCAAGTTCCATGAGTGATAAAGCAGTGCTGCATGTGTCTCTTTCACCCTCCCTTTCTACCTCCCTGTCCCACTCAGTTTCTCTCTGTCTCTATCCAAACTAAATAAATCTCAATAAAATATACTTTAAAAAGAATGTGAGCATATTTTTAAATAATATAACAGTGAGGGATTAATTTCTAAAATACCTAAGGAACTTTTACAACTTAATAACAATATCTAAACACTCCATTTAAAAAAATGGGCAAAAGAATTGAACAGATGTTTCTCCAAAGAAGACATATGAATGGCAAATAAAAAGAATGTAAATATCACTAATCATCAGAGAAACACAAATAAAACCAAAATGATGTATTGCCTTGTATCTGTTGTGATGGCTATTATCAAAATAAACACACACACACAAACTTACAGAAGACAAATTTTGACAAGCATGTGGAAATATTAGTACTCTCTACCTTGTTGATGAGGATGTAAAATCTTGTGACTGCTGTGGAAGATATCAATAGTACCATACTAAGACAAATAAATGGACACACATAAATTCTTGTCTGTGTATCCTTATATGATGAACCTAGATAGTCATACTAAATAAATAGTCATATAGTCATAGTCATGGAATCAGACAGTAAAATGTTGGTTTTCTGTGGTAGCTGACTAATGAACATAACATTGAAATTACGCGAAATAAGACCTAGAGATCTACTATATATATTGATATAGTGATGAATATGGTATTATTCTTTAAAAAAAATTTTTTATATAATAGTTTGTACATGCATAACATCCCCCAGATTCCCATTTAACAATACAACCCCCACTATGTCATTCATCATCTTTCATGGACCTGTATTCTCCCCATCCACCCACCCACCCCAGAGTCTTTTACTTTGGTGTAATACTCCAATTCCATTTCAGGTTCGACTTGTGTTTTCTTTTCTAATCTTGTTTTTCAACTTCGGCCTGATAGTGAGATCATCCCATATTCATCCTTCAGTTTCTGACTTATTTCACTCAACATGATTTTTTCAAGGTCCATCCAAGATCGGCTGAAAACGGTGAAGTCACCATTTTTTTACAGCTGAGTAGTATTCCATTGTGTATATATACCACAACTTGCTCAGCCACTCATCTGTTGTTGGACACCTGGGTTGCTTCCAAGTTTTGGCTATTACAAATTGTGCTGCCAAGAACATATGTGTACACAGATCTTTTTGGATGGATGTGTTGGGTTCCTTAGGATATATCCCCAGGAGGGGAATTGCAGGGTCATAGGGTAGGTCCATTTCTAGCCTTCTGAGAGTTCTCCAGACTGTTCTCCACAGAGGTTGGACCAATTGACATTCCCACCAGCAGTGCAGGAGGGTTCCTTTGACCCCACACCCTCTCCAGCATTTGCTGCTGTTACCTTTTCTGATGTATGACATTCTCACAGGAGTGAAGTGATATCTCATTGTTGTCTTTATTTGCATTTCTCTGACAATCAGAGACTTGGAGAATTTTTTCATGTATTTTTATCTGATGTATGGCATATAAAGATCTTCTCCCATTCTGTGAGGGGTCTCATGGTTTGGGTAGTGGTTTCTTTTGCTGTGAAGAAGCTTTTTAATTTGATGTAGTCCCATAGGTTTATACTTGCCTTAGTCTTCCTTGTAATTGGATTCATTTCATTGAAAATGTCTTTAAAATTTATGCGGAAAAAAGTTCTGCCAATATTTTCCTCTAAGTATCTGATAGTTTCTGGTCTAACATCCAAGTCCTTGATCCACTTGGAATTTACTTTTGTATTTGGTGAAATACAGTGATTCAGTTTCATTCTTCTGCATGTTTCAACCCATTGTTTCCAACACCATTTGTTGAAGAGACTCTGCTTTCCCCATGTAATAGTCTGGGCCCCTTTGTCAAAGATTAGATGTCCATACTTGTGGGGCCTCATTTCTGGGCTCTCAATTCTATTCCACTGGTCAGTGTGTCTGTTCATGTTCCAGTACCAAGCAGTTTTGATGACAATGGCCCGATAGTACAGTTTGAGATCTGGGAGTGTGATGCCTCCGGTTCTGTTCTTTTTTCTCAAGATTGTTTTGGCAATTCTAGTTCTTTTCTGGTTCCAGATAAACATTTGTAGCATTTTTTCTATTCTCCTAAAAAATGTGCTTGGGATCTTGATGGGGATAGCATTAAATCTGTAGATGGCTCTGGGTAGTATATTCATTTTGATGATGTTAATTCTTCCAACCCATGAACATGGAATATCTTTCCACTTCTTTGTGTCTTTTTCAATTTCTTGGTATTATTCATTTTAAATATTATTGAGAGGGTAGAGCTTATGCTAAGGATACTTATTCCAATGAAATAAAATTTAAACAAATTAAAAGTATAAATGCAATAATACAGTACTAATCGATTTATAAAATTCTGAGGTACATCAGTGGAATAAAGATAAATAATTAGTACAGTGTAAAACACTGGGGAATATTTAAACTTCAAATTATATGGCTTGGTTGACAAATGAGTATGTTCTTTCATTTCAGACTGTCTTAAATTGGAGTGCTATACTTTGTATGTTAGTATGAATGTAAGAGCTTAATATTACTGAGCTTGTTGCTTTATCTGTAAAATGGGAAAACTAGTGCCTCACTGCTAATTAAGCTAATTTAATTAAGCTAATTAAAAATACTCACAAAGCTTTCAGCAAAATGGAAGTAAAGTCCTCAAACTGGGGATTTTTTTCCCTTTGTACATTTGTTGTTTTTATTACTATTTTGCTATCAAAGACAGAACTAATTAAGGTGAATAGTTTTGAATTCCAAGTGACAAATTGAAACAATTAAAATTTTTTTAATGCATATACCTTTAGAGAAAAACACACTGTCTTGAGAAGGGTTTAAAATGTCATGTGAAAATGAAAATCAGTTGAGTCTTGCAGGCACACAGCTGGAGTGACTCAAGTCAGGGTTCTGTAGATCTCACCAACTCATTTCACCTGCATTCTTCTCTCTTTTTCTCTTTTTGTTTTCCTTCTTTGAATTGTGTTTCAGGTAGTCAATAAATTATTTATGACTTCACGTTGTCTTTTATGCTGGAATGGTTAAAATTTGCATTCTATAACTAGGGTTTTATTAGAAAATTGGAACTGATAAAGGCAGTTTTAGTATTCTCTAAATGCTAGTTGTTAAGGGAGCTGTACCCATTTGTTGTCAAGAAGTTGGAACACCTTAATTTTAGAGTCTAGTGGGGAAGAGGTCCTTTCAAATACTGAAGCAAGGTTTCGTTTCTGTAATACTCAATGTGAAAGAAAAAAAATTACTGATTTCTCAGTCCTAGGCATTTGGAGTTTCATATTAGTACAGTTACTGGTCTATAAGTCCAATTGTAAATTAAAGAACATAATTATGCCTAACTGGAAGAAACCCTGAAAATATGATCCAAGATAAAGAGTAATTTAGAATCTTTCTATATAAATGCAAGCAGGTAAAACTCCAATTTCATTGTTTCCTCTTCTTTCAGTCCTAGCTCAAACTGATGCTTGGATTGCAGAAATGTGTCTTTTGTAATGTAACTCAAAGAGAAAAAGAAATTAAAAAAATCCTTGAAAAATAATGTAGATTTAGACATACATATGCCAACAGAAGTTTGATCTTGGGTATGACATCTTAAGAAATTATTTTCTGGGGGTTGGGTGGTAGTGCAGCGGGTTAAAGGCACATGGAGGAAAGCTCAAGGACTGGCATAAGTATCTCAATTCAAGCCCCTGGGGCTCCCCACCTACGGGGGGGGGGTGTTACTTCACAAGCAGTGAAGCAGGCCTGCAGGTATCTATCTTTCTCTACTCCTCTCTGTCTTCCTGTGCTCTCTTGATTTCTTTCTGCTTTATCCAACAATAATGACAGCAATAACAACGATGGGCAAAAAAAAAAAAAAAGGAAAGAAGTGTAATAGGTGTGACTTAAAAAGGAACAGAAGGCAGGGCCATAGAAGAAATGGGCAAAAATATAGATGAGATAGATAGATAGATGATAGATAGATAGATAGATAGATAGATATAGAAATATTAGTCAACCCATATCCCTTGGCCTTCACTTCTCTGGATATTTATTTTTTCAGGTATGAATAGACACAAAGATATAGAGAAAGACAGGACCCTTGGTAAACAGTGTTGCCCAGTTTCCCAGCCCGATATTTCAATGTTTTAAATCCACTGTAAGTTATGAAAGTAAGGGTTTTGGGAGTCTGGCGGTAGTGCAGTGGATTAAGCGCAGGTGGAGCACATTGCAAGGACCTGAGTAAGGATCCTGGTTCAAGTCCCTGGCTCCCCACCTGCAGGGGAGTCGCTTCACAAGTGGTGAAACAGGTCTGCAGGTGTCTATCTTTCTCTCCCCTTCTCTGTCTTCCCCTCTTCTCTCCATTTCTCTCTATCCTATCCAACAATAATACCAGTAACAACAAGAATAAAACAACAAGGGCAACAAAAAGGAATAAATAATTACTTAAAAAAAAGAAAGGGATTTAAGTATGTGCTATCCCACTGAGTCACCTATGCAGCTCAACTTTTAGTTTAATTAATTTTTTTATGAGATAATGAGATAAGGAGAGTGACAGAGTAAAGGACTAATCCACTATCTATGGAGTTCCACTTGACTTTGTAACTCCTGTGTTGTGTTAGAATTCAAGGTCTCCCGCATGTAAAGCCACCTCCCTGGCCCTTTATTTCATTTTGTTTTCCTTAAGATTTAATTTTTTAAAAATTTTGTTTAATTTTTTAAAAGAGTTGTTCCCCAAAAAGGAACATTATCTATGCCATCGCTGTAGAAAATATTTCAACTTATAGTCCTAAAGTGATGGTTACAAGAGATAATGAATACAACTAAGACAACAAAAGTTATTGTGGGTATTATTGTTTAGTTTGACTTAGGAATTCTGCCAGTATTTTCCTTTAAGTATTTGATATTTTTCTGGTCTAACATCCATGTTTGTGATCCACTTGGAGTTTTCTTTTGTTTCTAGTGAAATGTAGTGGTTCAGATTCATTCATTTGTGTGTTTCAACCGATCTTCTCAACACCGTTTGTTGAAGAGACTCTCTTTTCTTTATTTAATAGTTTGGGCCTCTTGTCAAGAATTAGTTTTCCGTAAGTGTGGGGGTTTTATTTCTAGGCTCTTAATTCTATTCCACTGGCCACTGTGTCTATTTTTGTTTCAGTTCCGGATAGTTTTCATTACAGTGGCTCTATGATATAATTTGAGCTCAGCAAGTGTGATGCCTCCAGTTCTGTTCTTTTTTTCCTCAAGATTGTTTTGGCAATTCTAGGTATTTTCCTGTTCCATATAAACATCTGTAACTTTTGTTCTATTCTCTTAAAAGAAAAAAATCAGTGGGACCTTAACATAGATTGCATTAAATTTGTATATGGCTTTGGGTAGAACATTTATTTTGATGATGTTAATTCTTCCAGTCCATCAACATAGAATATCCACTTCTTTGTATCTTTTTTCTGTTTCCTTGAATAGTGACTCATAATTTTCAGTATACAAGTCTTTTATTTTAATACAAGTCTTGTATTTTAATTTTGAAGCCCGTCCCTATACTAGATTGCCTAAAAAGTCCAGGAGCTTTCTACTGGACTCTTTAGGTTTCTCTGTGTATACTATCATATCATCTGCAAATAGTGACAGTTTGACTTCTTCTCTTCCCATCTGTATCCCTTTAAATCCTGTCACTTCCCACCCGCAGGGGGGTAGCTTCAGGAGTGGTGACTCAGCACTACAGGTGTCTCTCTCTTTCCCTCTTTATTTCCCCTCCGGTCTCAACTTCTCTCTGTCTCTATCCCATAATAAATAAATAAAAATGTTTAAAAATAAATAAATAAATCCTTTCCCTTCCCTAACTGCTATGGCAAGAACTTCCAACACTGTGTTAAATAATAATGGTGATAGTAGGCAGCCCTGTCTAGTTCCTGATCTAAGTGGGAATGCTTTATTCTATTAGTTTATGAATGAACAATTTTTTTAAAATTATGTTCCTGTAAAATCGATTTCAGGGAGTTGGGCGGTAGCACAGCGGGTTAAGTGCAGGTGGCGCAAAGTGCAAGGACTGTGAGGATCCCGGTTCCAGCCCCTGGCTCCCCACCTGTAGAGAAGTCGCTTCACAAGAGGTGAAGCAGGTCTGCATGTGTCTGTCTTTCTCTTCCCCTCTCTGCCTTCCCCTTCTCTCTCTATTTCTCTGTCCTGTCCAACAACAACTACAACAATAAAACAACAAGGGCAACAAAAGGGAATAAACAAATAAAATTTAAAAATATATGAAAGCTGTAAATAAATGTATCTTTAAAATAAACAAACAAATAAATAAAATTTATTTCAATTATGTTGTTATGTCTTACTGATAACTTTTTGTTTCTCCCGGCCACATAGTGATGTTTTTCTAATAGTGACTACTCCTACAATTTTATTTTTAATAGGAACTATGTAACCCTGGCACTGGTATACATAGTTGATTTGATTTTTTTTTTTTGGGGGGAGATATGTTTAGAAAATGCATTAAGCCAGAGTGTCTATAGATGTTCCCTTTTGAGTGATTTTACAATAATGGACATATTAGAAGGACTTTAGACTAAAAAAACAATAGTTATACATAAAGAAAAAAATAATTTTACTGGCTAGAGTAATTTATTGAGGACATTTAGACAGATGACAATTTTACCCAAGAATTAACACTGTGTACTGAATTGAGGATTTAGTATGGTAATTTAACTTTTATATTACACTCATTTATTAAGAAATTATCCGCAAAATGTGCCTCCATTGAGCATATCTTGTTAATAAGAGTTTTATTTAGCTTCATTTCTAATATTTTAATGGACTTTGTTACGTTTGTCTCTGACAGCAGCAATTATGTACAACCATACTTATTTATTATCTACTTTTTAGGTTATTGTTTTTCCACACAGTAGCTTTCAAGTATTTCTAAAAATAGGGTACATGCTCTAGCTTATTTTTTTATTTTAAAGTATTTCTAAAGCTACTACATCCAAAATAGTGCATGGATTATGTTTTTAATTATTTTCTTTATTTATTTATTGGATAAAGACAGTCAGAAATCAAGAGGGAAGGGAGAGATAGAAAGGGAGAGAGAGAAAGAGACCCCTGCAGCCCTGTTTTACCACTCATGAAGCTTTCTGCCTGCAGATGGGGACTGGGGACTTGAACCACCTGGGTTCTTGTACAATGTGATGTGAGCACTCAACCAGGTGTGCCACCACCCAGCCACCTGAATTCTTAATAAAATTATTACAGTGACTGTATCTCATGTAAAATTTCTAGAACCAGGTGAATTTTGTATATTTTTTCTCATGCATATCTGGTATATTTCTCTGTTTTTTGGGGAATTGAAATGACTTATTCAGGGTCTGTTCTTTAGGTGCCAGATAAAATGTAATAAACATAGTACCTATCTTCTTTATTCTTAAAGTTTACAGGCTAATGATGTAGACACATACTGAGTTTATCAAAATATCATTTCATTAAAAACCTGACAGATATACATGATAATATATATCAAAAATAATGCATAAAAATATGGTAGATAAAAGAAATGCTCTACATGAAAAATAATGCTATGACCATTGAAATAGCTCCTATGGATAGTATGCTGCTTTGTCATGTATGTGACTCAGGTTCAATTCCGGCCCCTAGCACAGTTAAAGAAACTTTGCTGCTGTGGTCTCTCATACTCTCTCTGTTTCTCTGTCTCTAACTAAAAATAAATAAATAAATAAATGACATTTTAACTTAATACTAAATTTTAATTAAAAGTGTAGGAGTGATAATAGTGTAAGTAAGATGCCTAATTCTGTGATTGGGCAGTGTTGCATCTGGGAGAGCATGCATATCACAATGGCGAGTTCAAGCTGTAATTCCCACACCTACAGGGGGAAGCTTCACGAACGGCGAAACAGGATTGCAAGTGCCTTTCTACTTCTCCCTTTCCTTTCAATTTCTCTCTCTGTCTCAAATAAATAAATAAAAAATAAAAAAAACTATTTTTAAAAGAGATGTCTTATTCTAACTACAATGGACAACTTTTGGAAGAGAAAATCTCTTGATATGAATAACTAGAAACACTTTTAAAATAGCAAAGCATAACAAAACAAATTCAAAATTAAGAAAACAGAAGCAGTAGAAAATATAGTTTGAAACTACTGAGGAACTGTGAAAAAATCCATAGAGTTGAAAGTGATATTTTCCTACCTATAAACACCATGATACTTATATCTTCATAGTCTTGATGTCTTTCTACAGGAGAATGTGTAGGAAGAGTACAGGGCAATAAAATTGTATTATAGGAGAAGAAAAAAAAACTTAAAAATCCCCAAAATTTCAAAAGAGAACCTGAAAAACTAACACTTTAAGAGGAAGGTATAAAGAACCATCAAGACAAGATTCAAAGTCTAATCACAACAGTTTGACATGGGAAAACATGTAAGGTATCTGTCCTTAACAGAACTCTTTATCAAAGGGAAAATTAGATTCTCTGTGGAGAACTACCAATTAATCTGTCTAAATGTACATGCATGCCATTTGGTACAGAAGATATAATGTTCAATTAAAAATTATCAAAAAGCATGATCAAGAAAAAAAAACAGAAACAAGAGAACATAGAAAATTGATACAGGCTCACACATGATCCAGCTATCAAAGATATCAATCTGGGGAGTTGGGCAGTATCACAGTGGGTTAAGCACAGGTGGTGCAAAGCACAAGGACCCACATAAGAATCCCGGTTTGAGCCCCCGGCTCCCCACCTGCAGGAGAGTTGCTTCTCAAGCTGTGAAGCAGGTCTGCAGGTATCTATCTTTCTCTCCCCCTCTCTGTCTTCCCCTCCTCTCTCTATTTCTCTCTGTCCTATCCAACAACAGTGACATCAATCATAACTACAACAATAAAACAACAAGGGCAACAAAAAGGAATAAATCTTCTTCTAGCGTTTGCCCTTCTTCCGTAGCCAGTCAACAGCATCAGGTTGAGCCTGATGTAAAGTTTCGAGACCTCCTTTGAATCTGGAGAGGTGGCAGTCGTTGACTATGTGGGTCATAGTCTGTCTGTAGCTTCAGGGGCAGTTCGGGTCGTCTCTGGCTCCCCAGCGATGGAACATAGCGGCGCACTGGCCATGGCCTGTTCAATAGCCATTGAGGAGGGCCCAATCATAACGTGCTAGGTCAAAGCCGGGTTGACGCTTGCAGGGGTCTGTGATGAGGTGTTTGTTCTTTACCTCAGCTGACTGCCAACTCTGTTTCCAAGAGTCTGGAACAGAGAAGTTCAGTGTAGGCGTAGGGGACCAGATTGGGTGATGAGACGTCAAGCGTTGGACAGGGTGGGCGAAGATATCCGCGTATATTGGCAGGTCCGGTCGAGCGTAGACGTGGGAAATGAACTTAGATGATGCCGCATCCCGACGAATATCTGGCAGGGCGATGTTGCTAAGAACTGGCAGCCATGGAACCGGGGTGGAACGGATGGTTCCAGAAATTATCCTCATGGAGGAATATAATTTGGAATCGACTAAGTGGACATGGGGGCTACGGAATCATACTGGGGCACAGTATTCTGCAGTGGAATAGCATAATGCCAGAGATGATGATCGTAGTGTGGAAGCTCTGGCGCCCCATGAGGAGCTGGCCAGTCTTGCAATGATGTTATTCCTTGCGCCCACCTTTGCTGCAGTTTTTATGAGATGTTCATGAAATGACAGAGTGCGATCGAGAATAAAGCCAAGATAGACTGGCTGGGCTTCATGCCGGATTCTCGTATCGCCAAGCTGCACATTAAGCTCACGCTAGGCCGAGGCATGGTGTAGATGGAAAACAGATGATACCGTTTATGCAGTGCTAGGGATTAGTCGCCATTTTTTACAGTAATCAGATATAAATAATAATAATAATAATAATAATAATAAATAATAACTATTTTTTAAAAGATATCAGTCATTGGCTTTAAATGAATTTGTTAAAATAGTCCTGAACACAGATGGCAAAATGGAGAAATTTACAATAGATTAGGAACAAAGTTGAGAAATTTACAATAGATTAGGAATAGAGAGAAATTATGGGAATTTTGAATGAAATAATGTGTTATTACAGGTGGTTAGAATTCTGATGTATATGTGTGTATACCATATTTACACATAATATGTGTATATTACATCATTATTTATTTTGTTTTAATGAGAGAAATACAGAGAAAGACATAATTCTAGAAGGTTACTCAGCTCTGTCTTACAGTGGTGCAGAGGATTCTACTTGGAACTTAAGACATAAAAATCTCTTGCATAACCATTATGCTACTCCCCCAGCACCACATCTTTCTAGTTCAATCTTTTAATGGGTGCTAGGTGCTTAAGTAATTTTCATGTTATACCTATTACCAATAAACATAAGGAAGACTATATCTTTTTTTAATTAGAGTTATTATATCCATTATATGACACCTAAAATACAGTTTCTGGGTCACATGCTAGTTCTGTTTTGAATTTTTGAGGAACCTCTATACTATTTTCCATAAAAACTGCATCAGTTTACCTCAAATCAGGTTTTTCTCCACAATCATGCTAATATATATATATATATACATATATATATATATATATATGTATATATATATATATATGTGTGTGTGTGTATATATATACTTTCTCATAGGTATAAGCTAACAATTCATTGTGGTTTTGGGTTTGCATTTCTCTAGTAATAAGTGATAACTAATCTTTGTCTTTGAAAAAATATTTGCCTCTTTTGTCCACATTTTACTAGATTGGTTTTAATTGTTGATAATGGTTTGTATGAGTTCAAATCCAACAGGAAAGAAAAAAAAAAAAGCCAAAAAAAAAACAATGGGACTTCATCAAAATGAAGAGCTTCTGCACAACAAAGTTACCACCATCCAAACAGAAAGACACCCTAAGCATGGGAGATCTTTACAAGCACACCTCAGACAATGGGCTAATAAACAAAATGCATAAAGATCTCAGAAAACTTCCCCCCCCAAAGAAAACAAACAACCCCGTTAGAAAATGGGGCTGGGGGGGCTGGACGGTAGCACAGCGGGTTAAGTGCACATGGCGTGAAACCAAGGACTGGCGTAAGAATCCCGGTTCAAGCCCCTGACTCCACACCTGCAGGGGTGTCACTTCACAAGTGGTGAAGCAGGTCTACAGGTGTCTGTCTTTCTATCACCTTCCCTGTTTTCCTCCTCCTCTCTTGATTTCTCTCTGTCCTATCCAACAATGACAGCAACAACAACAATAATAACAACAATGATAAACGACAAGGTCAACAAAAGGGAAAAAAAATAGCCTCCAAGAGCAGTGGATTCATAGTGCAGGCACTGAGCCCCAGAAATAACCCTGGAGGAAAAAAAGAAAAAGAAAGAAAAGAAGAAAATGGGGTCAGGACATGGACAGAAATTTCACCGAGGAAGAGATCCAGAGAGCCAACAGATATATGAGAAGGTGCTCAAAGTCACTGATCATCAGAGAAATGCAAATAAAGACAACAAAGAGATACCACTTTACACCTGTGAGAATGTCATACATCGGAAAGGACAGAAACAACAAGTGTTGGAGAAGATGTGGAGAAAAAAAGACATTTCTGTGCTGTTGGTGGGTTCCTCTACTAGGGATTTACCCAAAGGAAATGAAAGCATGAGAAGAAATCTCTGTATACCTATGTTAGTAGTACAGTTTGTAATTGTCAGAACCTGGAAGCACCCAGATGTCTAAGTTCAGATGAGTAGCTGAAAAAAAAATAGGTATATATGCATGATGGAATACTACTCAGCTGATAAAAATGAAAAGGTCATCTCCTTTGCATCATTGTGGATAGACCTTGAAGATATCACATTAAGAGAGATAAGCCAAAAGGAGAAGGACTAATAAAGAATGATCTCAGTTATAAATGGGACTTAATATATGGAGCCTGGGAGGGAGAACCCCAGTAAAATACGGACTGGGCATGGTGTATTGCATAAAAGCACAGACTCTGGGGAAGGAGAGGGAGGGAGGAGCGGAAGAGAAAAAGAAACTGGGGGTCCTGGTGCATAATGAAACTGCACCCATATATGTGTCATTGAATACAATGTAAACTATTAATCCCTTCAGTGTATTTACTTAAATATAGGGACAGTGGTGGCACACTTGGTTGAACACACATGCTACCTCATGGGGGAAGCTTCACGAGCAGTGAAGCAAAACAAAATTTTTAAAAAAAGGAAAATAACTGAATAATATCTGAGTAAATTAAACCATGTACATACAAAGAAAAGTAGCATAGAACAAAAGTGACAAGAATTATCTAAAATATATAAAAAATTTCAACAAATATATAGAAAATAAACTTTTAGTAGATAACTGGACAAAACCTTGCTAGGAAACAGTATGAATATTTTCATGTTTCCGAAAGTGATAATTTCCTGACCAAAGAAAATTCTGACTTGGCCTAATGCAATAGTTTCTTTGTTTGTTTGTTTTGCCTCTAGGGTTATTGCTGGGACTCTGTGCCTGCACTAGGATTCCACTGCTCCCAGCGGCTATTTTTTTCCCTTTTGTTGTCCTTATTGTTTATCGTTGTTGTTATTGCTGTCATTGTTGTTGGAAAGAACAGAAAGAAGTGTAGAGAGAAGGGGAAGACAGAGAGGGAGAGAGAAAGACACCTGCAGACCTGCTTCACCACTTGTGAAGTGACCCCCTGCCAGTGGGGAACCAGGAACTCCAACCTGGATCATTATGCTGGACCCTGTGCTTCAAAGTCATGTACGCTTAAATAAACAACACCCCTTTAGACAGTCAGAGGTTCCCAGTTTCCATGCTCCACTTACATACTATTAGAAACTTCTCTGCCACTGAAGATTTAGTACTTCCAGTTGCACAGCAACACTCTTCACAATACCTAAAATAAGGAGATAGACTAAAAGTATGTCAACTGGTGAGTGGTTAAAGAAAGGTAGTATAACTTTTCCAAAGCCCTGCCCCACTAGAGAAAGATAGAGACAGGCTGGGGGTATGGATCAACCTGCCAATGCCCTTCTCCAGGGGAGAAGCAATTACAGAAGCCACACCTTCCACCTTCTGCACCCCATAATGATCCTGAGTCCATGCTCTGAGAGGTAAAAAGTAGGAAATCTTCCAGTGGAGGGCATGGGATACGGAACTCTGGCAGTGAAAACTGTGTAGAATTGTATCCTTCTTGTCCTATGGTCTTGTCGATCATTATTAAATCAGTTCTTTAAAAGGGGGTATATACATACAATGAAATACTGTTCTGTCTTAGAAAAGAAAGAGTGATCTGCAACAACCTGAATAGACCTTGAGGACATTATACAAAGTGAAATAAAAGAGACAGAGAAAGACAAATATTGTACAATTCAACTTGCTTGAGATATCCAAAATAAACTTAAAAAAATTAAAGTCTGGAATGGTAGTTACCGGAGGCTGATATTAGAGGGAGGTAATAATGAAAGTTATTAATCAGCAGGCACACAGTTTCAGTTAAATAAGATGAAATATCTCCAGAGAGTTACTGCATAGTATTGTATCTAGAGTCAGTGAATGGTGCGCTTAAATTTATTTCTAGGAGAATAGTACTCATGTTAACTGATTTCATCATAATAAAATAGCATATCAATAACTCTCTAAAGGAAAAGTATAGAAACAAGAAAGACATCCTTAATGCACAAGCAGATCTGCTTGTCTGACTCTTATTACTTCATTACATAAAAAGGAAAAAAATTAGGGTGTAGACTCGTGATGTGATTATAACTGTAATAATGTGTCCCTGCTCCAGGAAGCTCATATTCATTTTAATAATATGACTAACTGTAGACATCAAAACTTCATAAACATTACTCAAAAAGCTATTTTTGAAAGAACATGTTCAACTGGCTAATAAGGTTGAAAATGGGCACCACCTTGTTAATTATGTGGAAATGCATACTTGAACCTGGAATGACAGGTCAACCTGCAGCCACCTATCTAGTTAATAGGAAAAAGCTTGCTGGTAGCAATTGTACTGATTAGATTGTAGGAAAAATGAAACATTAAAAAACTGCTAATAGATATGTGAATTGGACTTAACTATTTGACATTTCCTAATAAGCTGAGTAATGATGCTCTTACGGTGTTTGGTCTATTACCAACTAAATATGACAAATGCATATAGTTCTTTTAAAACTGTTTGTAATATCCAAAATAGCAATAATGCCATGAATCAATAAACTGTAGTATCCTAGGTCTCCAATAAATATGAGGAATGGCAAGAACAAAGATAAAATCATTAGAATATAATTTTTCTAGGTCCGCAAAATAATTCACTTGGTTTATGTTCCATTTGTCATGTATATAACCAAGGTGCTAGCCCAGGTTTCACCACATAGAAGAACATTTTGGGTTTCCCTCTTCTCTCTTTCTCTTGCTCACCCTCTCTATATATCTATTTAGCTATTTTTCATAATCTTTCCCAACTGGAGACAACCTAAATATCATTACAAATAGATGGTATATTATTATACTCATATAGTAATGAAAATGGTAGACTACTACACACAATTATGTGACTGTTACATCTAGTAAATGTATTATTTATATAAATAACCCAGAAACAGAATGATATATCTTGCATGTTCTATTTGTTTGAATTGTTGTAGTAAGTAAATTTAATACATGACAAAATAAGCCAGAATAGTACTTACCTCTAGGAAACATAGAAATACCAATTTATAGAAAAGAGTAAAATGTTACTAATAATAATCCAAATAATCTAAAATGCTTATTTTGTCCAAATGTATTTATATCAACACTTGTAACTTTTTAAATTGTTACTATTTTTTGTCTTTATTTATTGGATAGAGACAGCGAGAAATCAAGAGGGAAGGGATATAGAAGGAGAGAGATAGAGAGGCACCTGAAAATCTGTTTCAATCATTGTGAAGCTTTACCGTTGTAGGTGGTGACTGAGAGCTTAAACTTGGGTCCTTGCGAATTGTAACATGTAAGTTGAATCAGCTGCACCACCACCAGCCCCCTGCACTTGTAACTTCTATACTTAACATGCATAATTTTGAATAAAAGCTCATATCACAAATTGAGCTTTGTAAAATGTTACTTACTTCATCTTATTTTCATAAAAAAGAATTTATATTTTGTCAATTTTTTCTCATCATAAAGATTTTAGCATAGACAATAGAAAAACTTTTATGTTACAAAATAAAATTCTTCCATTGATTTTGATTATAATTATAGCCAGTTTATGTCAATTAGATATGTACTCTGCATCATATGAAAAAGATGATGGGTTGGTCCAATTTTTTCTGGAAGGAAAATTCAGAATAGCAAGTATCCTTTGTATAACTAATACTATGCTTTGTTTTCATTCATCCTTAGAGTTTTGCTTTCTTGCATATTTTCTTGAGAATGTCAAAAAAGAATAGGAATGCTATCAGGGGAGGGGATAGGATACAGAGTTCTGATTGTGGTAATTGTATGGAGTTGTACCTCTCTTATCCTATGGTTTAGTCAATGTTTCCTTTTTATAAATAAAAATTAAATAAATAAATAAAATTTAAATTTAAAAGAAATTTAAGGTTTATAGTTAGATTATGTAGATGAGTCCCAAATATGTGAGATATATTGACTCAGTTGAGTTCCAAGTTTCTCAGCTAGTAAGCTACTGCTTTCTAGTGGTAGAACTATATTTCTAACTTAGCTCAACTATGAATCCCATTCAGATCTATGCTGCCTCTGACAAACCATTGTACAGTGTAGGCTTTCTGCTTTTTGCCAGCTTGTTTGGATAGGTTGGGAAAGTCAAAGAACTGGAGTTCACTAAGAAATGGCCTTCTGTTAAGCATGTACAAAATATTGTATGTTACTGTCTAGTGTAAACCATTAATCTGCCAATAAAGAACATTTTTAAAAATTATAACTAAAAAAATGGCTTTCCTATAGAGAAGTATAAATGTGGAGTAGGCTTGTAGTTAAAAGGTATAGCTACATGTCAATATCTTTATCAATATTGATAGAGTGTCCATGAGAATAAAATGAAGTCAAAGAAGCTTCAGACAAATAAGGGAATCTTTAATCATAGTGGAGAATCACTCATACTTCTAAAGGGAAAAAAGTCATTATGTTTTCTCAAGCTACCTTTAATTGTTTAGATTATGTATGTACTGATGTGCTACAGGACTTAATTAGCATAATAACAAATTTTACAAGCACAATGTTTAAGATCCAGTGAGTCTTACAAAGACTCTAAGGTATAATAGCAAATCTCCTGTCAAAGCAAGATAGCTTTAAAAGGTGAGATAGTTGAATTCTTCTTCTTCTAGTGTTTGCCCTTCTTCCGTAGCCAGTCAACAGCGTCAGGTTGAAAGCTGTCAGGAGCTGCTTGTTGCTGGCTTTGAAAGTGACTGGGATCCATGTGGATTCAGTCGGCTAGGAAGGATCATCAGTTTCCCCAATGAATGGGTACTCACGGGATGCACCACGAGAAGGTCGATCCAATGCAACCTAAGTTGAATTCTAAGACACAATCAATCACTGACCAGCTATGCTGTTACTACTTCCGTACTAAAAGCCTTTAGTGTTTCCCCCACTATATACTGCTATCATGTGGAAATCAATTTAGAAATTTAAATTTTGGGAATTTATTCTAAAGAAATATTTAAAGTTGCACAATGATCCATATGACTTTGTTGGAGAAGCCCTGACTTCTTGATAGACTTCTCAATTGTAATGACTTATTTAATGAACTGTTTTTCTTAATTACTGATAGTTATGTATTATACCAGGCAGAAATTCTTTGTTATATCTGTAGTTCTGTCTCCATCCCCCAGGAGTTTATTTGTTTGTTTTTGCCATATCAGAATAGACATAGGGTGTGGTCAACAGGCCTTCAGGATAACATGAAGCCAGTCTTATTTGATGTCCCTGAATTATGCCTATATCCTTGGGTTAAGGTCAGAATTTGCAGAGTAAACATAGAATCTGATATAATCCCTAGAATGGGAGATGACAAGTCTGATATAAAGTTGTCTTTTTAACATATTATTATTTATTGGGATTAATGTTTTATAGTCAATAGTAAATACGATAGTTTATACATGCATAACATTTCCCAGTTTACCACATAACAATACATACAAGGAGAGAGATCATTCAATTATACATGCCCTTAAAATATCTTATGTATATACTTGAAATGTTTGTGTACCCATAAGATGTTTATACTTGACATAGCTGTTTGTATGTATATTCAAGAATGAAGAGATTAGGCAGAAACATGTAGAAAACATTTCGGTAGAACCCTGAAATATGAACAAAACTCTGTTCCCTGGTTTCTGGAGAACTCTAGAGAAGCCCAGCACTTGGTTTTTCTCCTTTTTAAAAAAATTTATTTATTTATTCCCTTTTGTTGCCTTTTTTTATTGTTGTAGTTGTTGTTATTATCATTGTCATTATTGTTAAACAGGGCACAGAAAAATGGAGAGAGGAAGGGAAGACAAAGAGAGGGAGAGAAAGACACCTGTAGACCTGCTTCACCACCTGTGAAGCGACTGCCCTGCAGGTGGGGAGCCAGGGGCTCGAACTGGTATCCTTACGCTGGTCCTTGTGCTTTGTGCCACCTGGGCTTAACCCACTGCGCTACCGCCCGACTCACCAGCACCTGGTTTTTCAATATTACCTGAGGCAAAAATAAAGTTAAATAAAATACTTTTGTATTTTTTAAATAAAATACTTGTACTTTTCCTAAATGTTCCACAAAAAAAAAGTAAGATACAGGATTTTTCTTCAAATGGTATAATACTAAGCACATCCTTTAAGACTCATATAGTAAAAGTTATTTATTGAGATAAGCTATAAAGCAAAATAGAAGACTCTAATCAAAATGTATAATAGTTATAATTTTTTAGGGTAAAATAGTAGTAACAAAACAATAGAAAATATGAGAAAGAGAATAAGACAAAGACTGGAAAGTTACATGGCAAGAGTTATGAGTAATGAGCATGTAGAGAGTTTTTCTTAATTTTTTAAAGATTTTTATTTATATATTAATGAGAAATGGTAGAAGAGAGAAAGAACCAGACATCACTCTCGTACATGTGCTGCCAGAGATTGAACTCAGGACCTCATGCTTGAGAGTCCAATGCCCTATCCACTGCGCCACCTCTCGGACCACAAGAATTTTTCTTATTCTTTAAGTAGTATAATTTTAATACACTTGCATTATTTTTGTAACAACATATCTTTCATTATTAAAATGTCCATTCATAATATGAAAATTTCTACACAAAAATATATAGGTATACACGTTCTTGTAGGATTAGACAACTAATTTTTAGGCTAGATAGTTCTTATTAGTCCATATTAAAATGGTCAAACTCTTACTGCTATAGTGAATGCTAGGCTAAAAGGTATTACAAGGAGTTTAAGAAAAGTATCAGTGAATATTTCTTAAATATCACACTGACAATCATGAAATGCCAGCAACTCAAATAAAAGAACATTTCCTCTCTTTTTAAAAGCAATGTATACTTGCTAACTACATGCTAACTGAGGAACTCTCTCTATGATATGTGCATATCACTATAAAGGAGAATACATAACATAGCTATTCCCTGCTGAGGCATTTTATGTAATATATGTACATACATACACAGGTCTTCAAAAAAATCCACTAGGAAGTAACTCATTTCAACAAGGGCGAGGTTGTGATTGGTTTTCATGAAGACAAGACAGGGTTTGTAATTAAACTTCACCTGAGACCTGCAATCTTGCCATAGAGAAAAATTAAAAGAGCTGACAAGACTGACCTAAGAATGTAATAAAAGGATCATAACACTATTTTTTCTAGCTAGCCTTGAGCTTAAACCAGAAATATCACAGATCACATCTGGTAGGGCACATGCCTTTCCATGTACACAACCCACATTTGAGCTGTAGCAACAATGCAGGAGTAACCATGGCTCTGGGAGGAACTCCAGTGCTGGACTGCCTCACTTTCCCTATGTCTATCTGAATGATACAGTTGGTGCTGGAGCAATGAAATCATACATATGAGAGGCCCTCGCTCAACATAAATTAAAAATAAATAGAATGGCGAAGAGAAGTCACGTATTGAAGTCTGGAATTCTTTTGCACACATCAGCAATTTCTTAAAAGTGTCAGCTCTTCTCAGAATCCTTCTGAGTCATTGACATTATAGTGATATCTAAAAGCTGAGCAAGTGTAAGTAGCTATTTATTTTTCCTTTCAAGTGGAGACAAAGAGCATGCAAAATCCTTTGGTCATATTCTGCACCCAAATCTTTCCAATTTTTTAAACAGATTCCTTTCTTTTTAAATTCTACATGTATTTTTTAAAATTTATGTTATATATTCATGTAGGTATTATTTAATAGAGACAGAAAAATTGAGAGGAAGGGGAGAGAAACGGGCTGAGAGAAAGAAAGACATTTGAAGTTCTGCTTCACTGCTTGTGAAGATTTCCCCCTGCAGGCAGAAACCAGGGGCTTGAACCCAGATCCTTGAACATTGTAAAATATGCATTCAACCAGGTGTGTCATCACCTGGCCCCTGATTTTCTATCTTACTATGATTTAAAATGATATATTGTCCCTCTAAGAGTGATATTTTCAAATTTGGGAGATTTTTCAATCCAGCAAGAAGGAAAATGCCATAGAAAACATGGAACACAGCTGCAATAGTTCAGTTGGGGTGCAGTAACAGAACATCGTAAGAATAACAAGAAAATGGCTTATAGGAACCAAATAAGACATTTCAATATATTTCTGGTGACTGCAAAGTCCAAAATCATGGTGTTAGTAGATTCTATTGAGGTTGTCTTCTCTTTTTCTGTTTCCTGTATTTTCACATTGAGGAAGAGAGTGCGGAACTTTCTGGAGTCTTTTTTATATGGGTACTACTAAAGTCCCATCAATTAGGACTCCTTATTTACATTCCAAAGTCCCACCCTCAAATACCATCAACATTGGCTTTAGGATTTTTAACATATGAATTTTGGGGAGATTTAAACATGAAGATCACAATAACTCATCTCCAGATTGCTCTCTAATTGTCAAACTACTCAGTAAAATCGAAAAATACACAACTCCAAATATGGAGTCTGAGCTACAGGGTCTAGCATGAGGGGAGTTATTCATACCAAGGGTTATGAATTAAACCATATTCCTTGATTTATTGTAATTGCCATCAGGATTATTGCTGGTACCTGGTGTCGGCACTAGAAATCCACAAACCTACCTTTCTGGTGGACTTTTTTTTTTCTTTCTATTTTAGTTGATAGAATAAAGAGAAATTGGGAGGGGAGAGGAAGATAGTGAGAGAGAAAGACACGTACAGATCTGCTTTACTACTTGTGAAGCTTCCTCACTGCCTGTGGAGATTGCACAGTTAACATTTTAATCTTCAATAGCTGTGAGGAGTTTCTGTTTTTATTTATTTGTCTGAAATGCAGTTGTTATAATGATCAGTGTTATACTAGACTAAGGTGGCACCTAAGACAGTCTGGCTGGTTTCCTCTTAAGAAAAGGAAAAATGAGGGAGTCGGGTGGTGGCTCAGCAGTTTAAGCATATGTGGCACAAAGCCCAAGGAGCGCCATAAGTATTTTGGTTCAAGCCTCTGGCTCCTCACCTGCAGGGGTGTCTCTTCACAGGCAGTGAAGCAGGTCTGCAGGTGTTTATCTTTCTCTCCCCCTCTCTGTCTTCCCCTCCTCTCTCCATTTCTTTCTGTCCTATCCAACAACAACAACAACAATAATAACAATGACAATGATAAACAACAAGGGCAACAAAAGGGACTAAATTATCATAAAAAAAGAAAAGGAAAAATGAAAAGAGACATATAGAGGGAAAGATGATCATTAATGACAGGGACAGATAGGAGTTACAGCCAGGAAACGTCAAGTGCTAGAGTGACTACTAGAAGAAAGGAAAAGACCAGAAAAGATATTAGTGAGAATTTTATAGGGAATACTACTCTGCTGACAACTTTATTGCTAGTCTTTGGAATGGTGAAACAGTACATTTCTATTGCTCTTCGCACATTTCTAGGAAACTAACATAATAAGTAACCGATGTCTTAGTATAAACAGACATTATACAAGGAGATACCTATGAAGTGCATGACACCTCATGGTATTTTAAATACTGTTATCAGTTGAATTTAGTGGAGAAGCACACTCTAGAAAATTAAAACTCTTGCCTCAGGGGGTATAAATCCAAAAGGACTGTGAAAACTTAAGGAAAAATGGTCCCAAAATGGATAGTTTTCTTTCCCCAGTGATTAAGGGTGCCCATCTATTTCTTAGTGTGGAAAAACTATAAATTAATAACAAACTCATTTTTACAAATGCGTTTATACTTTAGTTCATGTGTGAAATATCTGTTATTTGCACACTGAATTACATAAATTTCTAATTCTGATATAAAACCTTAGCTAATGTCCAGAAAAAAACATGGCTATATCATATTTTAAGGAGGACAAATTTAACAAAGATTTTTAAAATCATGCCTTCACAGAATAAGTACCTAATTTGTCTATTTCCAAGACGGAAGTCCACAATATGGATTAACTGATGTGAACAGACTTCTAGGCAAAATTACTTGGCAATGTCAATTTGTTTTGCATTCAAATGTTCCATATTGCACCACAGATTACTTCTGGTTCCAGAAAAAAAAACAAACCTTAGTCCAAATTCACATGTGTAACAGACATAAAGCTAACCTATAAAATTAAATCAACAAGATAGAGTTCTGTTTTGCTTTGTGAATACAGTAAACTGTGAAAATTTAAAGACCTTCACATCTTTTAATGTTAATACTTTTCTTCTTAGGTCTGACAGTTACTAATTAAAAATGATGTATAACTGAAATTTCACTAGTTTGATCATTTCTAGTTTATGAGTAGATTTTGATATTATTCTATGGCCAAATATCAATTACAAAAAAGAAAATGGAAAAATGTTTACCCATTTTTCTTCCTGATATATACTTAGTGTAATTAAATTATGGCATTTTTAATATTTCTTATACTGGATAAGATAATGGATACACAGTAAATATGCAGACTTAAAAGCATTATTTCATATTTCAATGAAATATAACCTATGCATTTACAATAAAACTTGGCAATTTTGTTTGCTAATTCATGTTAACTGCAAGCTTTATATACTGCTTTATAGCTAGAGAGATTATATTTTATTAAAAACACTCCAAAACTACACTTTCTTCTTTTGTATAGTCAACACTTAAACTGAATACACTGCATTATTAGTTATCACAAAAACTAATATATAGAACATCATTTTAGAATAAAAACAAAATAAATTTTCATTAAAGACACTTATCATGTAATGTATACACAGAGGTGTGTTAAATTCTAAATAGTTTCGAACAATCAAAGATGTAATGGAAATTAAAGATTTAATGGAAAAATGTGTCTGTCAAAATCGAAGTTATTAGAGCACCAAAAAATATGTAAGAAATCATCATCGATTACTTTTCTATTTTCTGCTTTCCTAATCTATTTTGTTTATAACCAAAATCATCATCAAAGAATTATTGATTACCTCTAAAAACTTAGCAATATACTAGGTATTTGATCACCGAAAACTATAAAGGATATGGTTAGTTACTGTTGAACTGAAATGCTGAGTGCTCCATTAGGCAGACATGAGCGACTCATCCATCAGAGGCACCCATGGTAAATGATTGCTCTGACATATGTTGAGTATGAAAGCACTCATAAGAATGTGTGCACTAGAAATGGCATGCTAGCTTGATCATTCTACAAGTCTCTGCCTGTTCTTCAGTAACATTCTAGAACTCTATCTTAAATCATCTGTTTTTCTATACATAGCATAATCTACAAATAATTCTAACCAACTCGTTATATTTATTGAAAGGTAAGTATTTTGCTCCAAAATAAAGGTTGCTAAATTCCTGTGTACAGGAAGAGAGTTATATGGAATTAGAGTTGTTAAGCAAGATAAAAGGACATAAAGAAATCAGTGATGTGCACATATTTGAAAAAGTCTCATTTGTACACTAATGAAGTTATATAGAAATGAACCTAAAATATGCTTACTAGGTTATCAAATCTTAAGTCAAAAACATTAGTGAGATATCACCTAAGAAAAAAAGAGACTGGACTTAGTAGTGATCTTTATGTTTCTCCCAGTTCTAAATTAATCTTGGAGTTATAGCTTAAAATCACATACTAAATATATCTATTTTATATTTAGGATAAATAATTTATAATATAGAAAATTCAAATACTGGAGTGTATACTGCATAGTGAAATATGAATACTAAAAGGAAGTACATACTAAAACTAAATAATTTTACTTCATTTAATTCAGCCATCATAATAAAAACTTCATCTGATCCAACTGATAGCAGTGAAAATTTTAATAGTTATACAAAAAGCAATGATAACCCATGAGACTGTTCTTCCATGTGTGTAAGCCCTGTGGAGACAAATATTAGTGTAACATAAAGTAGTTATATAGTAATTATACATTAAAGATAAAAATAATTAATAAATTAGAGTAGAAAGCTAATGTATCAATTTATTAAATGTAATTGTCCATAAGCATCCTTGCAGTTGATGAAACTATAAAAATTAGAAAAACTTCATCTGTTTTGTAATGGTAATAATTAGCAATTATATACGACTTTTAATATCAGATCAAAAGACTAATTAGACTTACATTAAATATATATATATATATCACCACTCAAGATAAGGTATTAATCCATACATTCTTTATATAAATAGTAATATATCAAACATTATTGGTATTGTATTTTCTATAAGGATAATATGAACATTAAATCTAATTTTATCACTTTGTTATTTATATTTACTAATGTTTATTCCTATTCAGTATAGCTGCTGTCTATAAAGTACTCATAACCACATCTTCTCATAATCTTGTATACAGAAAAAAATAAGGGGGCTGGGCGTTTGCACACCCTGCCAAAAACACACATTGCAAAGAGCAAGGACCTAGGTTTGAGCCTGTGGTGAAGCAGGTCTGCAGGTGTCTCTCTTACTAAATAGAAAGATATGTGATGGATTAAAAATATCAGCATAGAACATGGTAAATTTTCTTCAAGTATGGAAGCTATTCTCTGCCCTGATCCAGCTTTCTAGGCCTATTCTTAACTCTGACACCATTTTTCCCAGACAGTTTTTTGAGTCCATCTTCAGGTTAGCTCTCAAACTCCATAAAAAATTACCACAGTCATGGGCCCCTAGGAACATACCTAAAACAGACTTCTTAGCTTCTATCCACTCTAAAGTCCCTATTCTCATCTACTCTATTCCAACTTTATGGTTCCTGTTTATTAAACATTTAGTCCTGCTTTATATCTTACTGTATTTCACTAAGATGCAGATGATACTATGATTTCATCCTGAATCCCTGGGCTGATGACCTCACAATGAGTCCTGGAACCAAACCTTTCCAGAGCCCTGCCTTACTCGGAAAAGATAGAAAAAGGCTAGGAGTATAGATCAACCATGTCCAGTCTATGTCCAGTGGAGAAGCAGTTATAGAAGCCAGACCTTCTAGTTTCTGCAACCCATAAAGAATTTTGGCCCATACTCCCAGAGGAGTAAATATTAGGGGAAGATGACCAGAGGGCTGTGAAGTCTAATTCCATCAGGATCCTGAGAGAGAAGAAGAAAAAAGGGGAAGGGCACTCAGCAAAGTAGGTGTGACTTAGAAAGGAAGAGACGGTAGGACTATAGAAAAATGGGCAAATATATATAAATACAGAAAGATAGTTAGAGAAATAGTAGTCAACCCAAATCTGTGACCTTGGGAGAACTACTGCAGTTTCCATGGAGGGAATATGGACACAGAACTCTGGTGGTGAACAAGACATGGAATTATACCCCTGCTATCTTATAATTTTGTAAATCAATATTAAATCACTAATAAAAATTAAAAATATGCCAGCATAGAGATATATAAACAGAATTAATATGATCATCCAGAATGATTTTTTTATTATTTAAGAGCTACTGTACTATAAAGAAGCAGATATTTCCCCAACAATATGAATTATATTTAAGTGGTGTCATAAATATTGACAGCATTATGTTAAACATGCATTTTGATTTTTCTCCCTTACTGAGAAACCTATAGAAATATGGATTTTAAAACATATTTAGGATAGATGCACCCAGGGGTTGAAATGATGGAACTGGTGACTCTATGACTATTAAGTTGTTTTCATGCTGTTAAATATTTTACTTACCAGTGGGAAGCTGAAGCACAAAGGGCTGCTTCTACATCTCTTACTACAACTCTATTTTTTCCACCATTTGTACGTAGATTAAAGTTAATAGCCTTGATTTTTTTTCTGATGTTCTTTAAAGGATAAAACTAATGCATCAAAATGATAATGCATTTTTCTTAAAATTCTAGATGAAGCCTAAAAATGAAGAGAATAGATATCAAATTCCTACCCATTCCAAAGATTAAAAAATGTATTTAATAGTGATTTACAAAATTGTGAGGTAACAGGGATATAATTCCACACCCTTTCCACCACCAAAGTTCTGTGTCCCCACTCCCTGCATTGGAAACTGCAGTAGTTCTCCCAAGGTCACAGATATTGGTTTATATATATATATATATATATATATATATATATATATATATAGTAATAGATGTAGGTCTGACTTATAAAGGAAGATAAATATATATATATATATATTTATATAAGAAATATATATATATTTATATATATATAAAACTTTTCCTATGGTCCTGCCTTCTCTTCCTTTATAAGTCAGACCTACATCTATTACTACTTCAGAATATTCTTCCTTTTTTTCTCTTCTCTTTCTAGGTCCAGATGGAATTGAAGTTCAGAGCCCTCCGGTCTCTTCCCCTAACATTTCACCCCACTCTGGGAGTATGAACCAAAATTCAAAGATTTTTTTTTCATAAATTCAGGCAACATTTACTAAAAGACAGCAAATTAATCAAGCAATTTCTTTTTTTAAGGAGAAAAAAATATATTGGCGATTTAACAATGATAAACAAGATTGTAAGATAAAAGGAGTACAATTCCATACAGTTCCTACCACCAGAGTGTCTTATCCCATTCACCCCATTGAAAGCTTCTTTTTTTTTAATAAAAGGAAAACATTGATAAAACCGTAGGAAAAGAGGGGTACAACTCCACACAGTTCTTACCACCAGAACTCTGTATCCCATCCCCTCCCTTGATAACTTTCTTATTCTTTAACCCTCTGGGAGTATGGACCCAAGGTCATTGTAGGAGGTAGAAGGTAGAAAGTCTGGCTTCTGTTATTGCTTCCCCACTGAAGATGGGCATTGACAGGTCGATCCATACTCACAGCCTGCCTCTCTCTTTCTCTAGGGGGGCAGAGTTCTGTGGAATCAGAGCTCTTGGACACATTGGTGGTATTGACTATCCAGGGAAGTCTGTGGTTGGCATCATGCTGGCATCTGGAACCTGGTGACTGAAAAGAGAATTAATATATATAAACCCAAACAAATTAGTGACTAATCATAAACCTACAGGCTGGAATAGTGCAGATGAAGAGTTGGGGGGTCTCCATTTTGTAGATAGCTAGTAGGCATATTTTAGTTATATTTCAAAGGGCCTGTGGCTATACTAGTTCCTCTCTCTCTCTCTCTCTCTCTCTCCTCCCTCTCTCTTTCTCCATTACTCTCCCTTTCTCTCTCTTTTTTTCCCCTGAGCCTGAAATCTTATATGCAGGTGGATCCAAGTTATTGTCTGGGGATATGATGTCATGGTTGGAAAAAGGACCAAAAAGATGGATCAGGAAAGAGAGAGTAGCTCCCAAGTATGAAAAAGGTGTATAAATATTGTTTACTATGTAAACCCCATCGATTTGATGTGATCTGGGGCCCATATTCAGTTTAGAAGTCTATGTGACTTCTGCATCCCTGTAGATCTGAGCTCACATTCTGTGGTCATGAGTAGGAACATTCCAAGCTGCCCCAGTATCAGGACCCATCGTCCTCAGGTATAGCATAGAGTATGTTGCCCATTCTCCCTTCAGAGGATGGAACATTCTCTACAGTTGTTGATCCAAGTAGAGAGCAAGATCCTATGGGGTCACACTAAGGGGTCTATTGTGTTGTCCCTGATAGAGATGAGGAGTATCAATGGAGAGAGGGATTTACTCAAGGTCTAGGCCTATCATGTCTGTTTGAGAATCTCAGGATTCCCTGAATGGGACCCCAGCTGATGGGGTAGCCTGATAGTGACTATAGAGTCATCATTAAAGTGTGCCAGTCTCTTGCCCTTTCTCAGCTTTTCCAGTCCTAGTTTGGTAAGGTTAGCTTTGGAGTGAGTGAGGGAAGTATAATAGGAAGTAGGTGAGGAGAGTATCTTAAGTCTAAGTAGACACCATTTCATTATGAACTTTATACTGACTCACTACAGATTATTGTATACTTTTGCTTTTGGGTATATATTTTGCCCTAATTTATGGATATATGTGAACATATACCCTATCTCATGGGACCTGGTCTGTATCTAGGTTTTGGGACTTTATTAGGAAGTGAACCACCTGCATTAGAATTAAAGAATCCTATGAAAGGAAAGGTCTCACCCGAGTAATGAAGCTGAAGGGTTGACATTCCACATCTGACATCTCTGAACACAGTCTGAAGTGAAGCATGCTTAGACAGTACTTATTGCGTTGATTAGGTTGGGATCAGTAGATGCAATATCATTTGGTATGAATTGAGAGAAACATGTAGGAAAGTGAGCCCCACCACAGAGGTTCCAGGACTGAGGGAAATATAAGATCTATAGAGGAAGTGGGAGGTTCCTACTGTCTTAGGGTTTAAGAAGGCAATAGATAGTTACTGCTCTAACCACATTATTTGGCAATTGGGTTAACTCTGAAATATCCCTTTGTTAAAATTTGCTGTATTACACCAAAGTAAAAGACTCTGGGGTGGGTGGGTGGGTGGGTGGGGAGAATACAGGTCCATGAAAAATGATGAATGAAATAGTGGGGGTTGTATTGTTAAATGGGAATCCGGGGAATGTTATGCATGTAAAAAAAAAAAAGAAGTAGAAACGCAAAGCAGAAATTGAGTTTGGAGTATGGCACCAAAGTAAGAAAGCAGAAGTACACTAGAGTTTGCAGTGAGTACCTCCCTAATACTTCCTCTCCACTTTTCCAAGTTTTGGGTCCATGATTGCTCAACAATTTGTTTGGCTTTGTATGTTAACTCTCTTTTCAGTCACCAGGTTCCAGGTGTCATCAGGATGCCGGCCAGACTTCCCTGGATTGAAGACCCCACCAATATGTCCTGGAGCTCAGCTTCCCCAGAGACCCACCCTACTAGGGAAAGAGAGAGGCAGACTGGGGGTATGGACCGACCAGTCAACGCCCATGTTCAGCGAGGAAGCAATTACAGAAGCCAGAGCTTCTACCTTCTGCAACCCACAATGACCCTGGGTCCATGCTCCCAGAGGGATAGAGAATGGGAAAGCTATCGGGGGAGGGGGTGGGATATGGAGATTGGGCGGTGGGAATTGTGTGGAGTTGTACCCCTCCTACCCTATGGTTTTGTTAATTAATCCTTTCTTAAATAAAAAAAAATTTAAAAAAATAATAAAATTTGCTGTATCATACACAACATCACCATAATTTATGTCCTTTGACATTATTTGTATATAGCTGTGCCTGCCACCGGTTGCTTCTGTTCTCCCTGGTCTAAGCTTTTAAGACAGTCAACATATCGAAGACTCAGGCTATGGTCTGTGCAATAATAGATTTCTTTTTCCATATTCTCTGAGGCAAGCATGTATGAACTCTCATAGGTCTGTTGGAGTTGAGCAGTTCACCTTGTAGAGACTACTTTTGATTGTGCAGAAGAGGTGATACTGCAGTAAACTGTTCTAAGACCAGGATCCAAGGGAGAATTATCAACAGTAGGAGAGTCTTTCTCCTGTTAATGAAAGAATCAGTGTGCTTAACACCAAAGTTGGATCTCTGTAATATGCAATGCCTCTCACAGAAGAAGCAGACTTTGGATATCTGTCCTAATGACAGAATCATGCCAGACACTAATAGCTAACCTAACTCTAAATCTATCAACACTCAAATAGACTGCTCAGATACAAAAAACACCAGTTGGTTCTACTCTAATCTATATTGTTTTCCAAATGATACATTTTAGAGAGAACTTTGGGGAAAGATGCTGGAGTATATTTATGGAAGATGTCAGCACTGTTAAAGTATCTGAAAATAATGCTTCATAAAGCTTAATGGGAAAATACGGTACTGGGAAAGAGAATTACAAATACTTCCCTTGGGAGGAAGGATGTGATTAATACACTCATATTTAAATGTTAGTTGTGTGGAAGATAGATCATTTCCCAAGTTCTAAACTTACAATCAGTGGGTAAAAGATAAATGGCTACAGGTTTTGGAGGAATATAAATAAAATGTTTAATAAGGAAAAAGAATCATTAGGAAATAAGTTATCACACAACATATTTTTCACCCTTCAGTACACTGATCCAAGTAAAAACTAAATAATTAGAATACATGGAATTGGAAAAATGTAATAGACCCAATGTCTTTAAAATAGGCAGCCATATGTCTCAGTTTTCCACAGAAATTACAGCTGTATTGGTTTGGCAAAATTATTAATAGTACTCCCTTCACTTCAAATGTTCCCGTATAGTAAAATAAAAATATGGTCACTATAATAGCTCCTTTTTATATCTATAATCCATAGAATCTATTTCTTGGGTAAAATTACTGACAAAACCCTTTTTTCTCTCTTATAATCTAGTCTCCAGTACCTTCTGTCACTGTGAGGACTCAACTTAACACACACTCAACCGTAATTCTCAGCCTCCAGTGACTCACTGCCTTCCTGATTCTTGTAAGTCAAATTATATTATATGTCTTACTTTGTACAGGCTAAGTATTTATCATGTCATTCCAGCATTTTCTTTATATTATGTGTTATTTAGTGAGAATTGGCAGAATCTTTAAGTCACGTGCACTTAACCCGCTGCTCTACTGCCAGAATCCAGGCAAAATCTTTATTAGGTCTGGGTATATTAAAAAAAATGTTTTCAGTATAAATTAATGGCATTTGCTTCTTCAATTGCGTCATTTTATCTTATAAAAGACTTTACAGGGTCACTATTTTAAGGAGTAGGCAAACTTTTAATATGCTAGGGGGGCTTTAAAATATTATTTACTTCACGAATGTATGTTGTTTTGCAACCAATAATTTTTGCTACTGAATTATTAATGGGCTTCAATTAGCAAAGTTTGTGCATATTTTGCAGCTGTATACCATTCGAAATATTAATACACTGTGAGTGAAAATTTGAGGATCCTGTCTCAAGAATGCATATGTTGGGGAGGGGCAACGCAGTGGGTTAAGCGCACATGGCTCAGAAGCGCTAGGACCGGCGTAAAGATACAGGGGGTGAGGCAGACCTGCAGGTGTCTATCTTTCTCTCCCCTCTCGATTTCTTTGTCTTATCTGGTAACAATAACAGCTATAACAATAACAGCAACAACAACAAAAAAATAGCCTCCAGGAGCAGTGGATTCATAGTGCAGGCACTGAGCCCCAGCGATAAACCCGGAAGTAAAAAAAAAAAGTCATATGTATTATTCATCTGTAGTGATGAATAAAACCCTAGCAAAACTAATATTAGAAAAGAAGGGACATATGAACAGTAATTGAGAGTATGTTAAACAAAAGTATGGGATGATTCTCTTCCAAGTCTCAGTTGAGGTAAAGTACATTTACATTAAGTGAAGACAGTAGAACTGAGTTTAGCTTTATTACTTTAAAAATGTGTATTTTCATTGATCTTTGTAGAAAAAGAGAGCTACATTATGAGAAAATTATTCTAACAAATTCATTTTCATATTCCAATCATCTCGATATAAAATGTAAAAACATTATAACTCTATATTAACTATATATTCTTGGAAATCTCTTCTTGCTAAAGTTACATATAAGAAGTTCTGTTGTCAAGAACAGAATCCCTAGAGGGCCAGTCTGTGGTGCAATGGTTAAGCAAACATAGTACTATTTACAAGGGCTGGGGTTTGAGCCCTTGCTCCTCACCTACAGTAGGGACATTTCATGAGCAGTACAGCAGGTCTGCAGGAGTCTCTCTTTTTCTCTCCTTTTTTTAAAATCTCCCTAACCCTTCTCAATTTCTCTCTGTTCTATCAAATAAAAAAATTAAAAATAAATTTAAAAGAAGGAAAAAGTGACTACTAGGAGCTGTGGATTCCTTGTGTTGGCACCATACCCAGCGATAACCCTGGAAGGAAGGAAGGAAGGAAGGAAGGAAGGAAGGAAGGAAGGAAGGAAAGAAAGAAGAAGAACTATTATAGATATAATAGAAAAGAGAAGAATTAGTGATATTCCTGAAGTTTCTAAAAATAAAAGAGTAAAATTAAAAGTTTCTGTGGGCTTTTGCTTCGTGTTTATCAAAACACAAGAGGTCTGTATGACCAAGATGAAAAATTACTCGGGGGGGGGGTGGTGGCACACCCTGATTGAGTGCACACATTTCAGTGCCCAAGAACCAAGATTCAAGCCTCCCAGCCCCATCTACAAGGAAAAAACTTTAGAAGCTGCGAAGCAAGTCTGAATCAAGTCTGCAGGTATCTCTCTTTCACTCTCCCTCTCCATCATCCCCTTCCCTCTCAATTTCTCTCTACTTCTACCAAAAATAAAGAAAATAAAATACAAAAAAAAGGGAAAATACGGGAGTCAGGCGGTAGCACAGCGGGTTAAGCCCAGGTGGCACAAAGCGCAAGGACCGGTGTCAGGATCCCGGTTCGAGCCCCCTGTCTCCCCACCTGAGAGGAGTCACTTCACAGGTGGTGAAGCAGGTCTGCAGGTGTCTATCTTTCTCTCTCCCTCTCTGTCTTCTCCTGCTCTGCCCATTTCTCTCTGTCCTATCCAACAACGACTGATGACATCAATAATAACTACAACAACAAAACAACAAGGGCAACAAAAGGGAATAAGTAAATAAATAAACATTTTTTAAAAAATCAAAAGAGAAAAAAAAAGGGAAAATACTCAGGAGAGAAAAGCCTAGCTAGACATGTGGCAGAAGCCATGGATCTTTCAACATAGTTCACCAGGGTTCAGCTACAATATGTTCAAGTCCTAGGAGAAACCGCATTTCCCGCGGGTCCGAGAACAAGATCAGACAGGAACAACAGTTGAATAAAGTGCAAGAAAGAACAGATTTTGTCATGTGGTCCACTTAAGTGATTTCTCATACCCACAAGCCTATAGGTCATGACACCAGCCATATGCTAATTACATACATAGGCTATAATTCCTTTTGCTTACACTTAGTCTATTTCCAATGAGTAAACATATGTCCATTTTACAGAAAATCATTTTCATTTACAGCATTGTTTCACATCCTGCATCCTAACCTAATTCCACTTTTTACTCCCCCAAAGATACTGATTCATGGTTAAGAGGCTTTTATATTTCATTCTCAATTTTCAGAAAGGAAAAGACACTGCTAAATATTTGAACTAGTTATGAAACTTATATAAAATAGTTCAGAAAATTTTCTTTACCTTGTTTTGTTGGCACTTTGAAATATCACCATAAAAATCCGTTAATCTTGGGGGCCAGAGGTGGTAGCACAGCGGGTTACCTGCACATGGAGCAAAGTGCAAGGACAGGCATAAGGATCTGGGTTTGGGCCTAGTCTCCCCACCTGTGGTGGGGGGCAGGGAGTCCGTTCACAAGCAGTGAAGCAGGTCTGCAGGTGTCTTTCTCTCTTCCTCTCTGTCTTCCCCTCCTCTGTCGATTTATCTCTGTCCTATCCAACAGCAATAGCAATGACAACAATAATAACAACAACCAGGGCAACAAAAATGGTAAACTAGCCTCCAGGAGCAGTGGATTTGTAGTACAGGCACTGAGCCCCAGCAATAAACACTGGAGGTAAAAATAAATAAGTCAGTTAAGCTTTTGGAAGGTGTGTGTGTGTGTGTGTGTGTGTGTGTGTGTGTGTAATATATCTCCTAAATAGTTTAGTAGTCTCCTGAGAAGAAAACCAAGGTTGAACATCTATACTTATCTATATATTTACATTTTCTAAAAAATGTTAAATAAAGATGAATGAAAAGTAAGTACAATGCGTGCTTTTAATTTAGAAGTAAATCAGACTCAGTATCTGTAAAATTGTTTGTGGTTTTAAACTACATTACATCATAATTAAGTATAAGGGCACAGCATTATTCTAGAATTATCTTCACAAATATCTATAATTACTTATGGCTGAAATAGACTGAGAATTGGCATAATTCAATTTTCAACATAATCTTTTTTGAAATCACCTTTGTTGTAATGAAAATTGGGAGTATTGACATAGCCTGAGAGTAATAACTTCTTAGGCTGTATTTAATAAAATAAGTTATAAATAGGAAATCAAAAATAATCAGATGAATATAAGCATAAAGATTTGTAAAAAGATGTGGGTAATTTGCAGAATTTTCTTTTCTCTGAAAGTATGAGACAAAAAGTTTCAAAAAGAGCATTTCAGGATAAGTGTATTGCACTAATTCAGTTTCTTGAAACCACTGGAATTATTCAACATGAGGGAAATACTAATTAAGATTTCACTGCTGCCAAGCGATATTTACTGTAGTTGAACTGGATGGATTTTAAAGCAGCTCAATCTCATTTCCTTGTTAAGATCTTTATACAGAAACCTAGTCATCTCAGATTTAATCAGACACAGTTCCTTCTCCCCTCCCTTTCTCCAGTGGGAAAGAAACACATTTGGTACTCCATGACCTCAAAAGATTATTAATCTATAAAAATGTTCGTACCCTCCCACAACCTCCCAGCCTATGATAATAATTATGATGAGTGCTGCAGAGATGCATTGCTGTTAAAAATGGCAATAATAGTGGTGGAATTAAATCTTCTTTCCTTATGTATAAATACAACCCTTATTTCCATGTTACTTCAATAGAATTCATTCTTTCCGAGCAGATACCGCTATGCATCACATTCTTAAATAAATTAAAAATCTTCTAATAATTAATATGCTATAGCTCAGCTCCTTAAAATGAATTTATATGAATTATGACTCACTTGCAAATTAATTCATTTTCCTTTTTCTCAGTTATAAAGCCAGAAAGGGAGCTATTGTCCAATATTCATATAATAATAATATTTTCTCTTTAAAATATTTAGATTATTTATATTGACTTTATTCTTTATTTAGATTAACTCCTAGTATTATTATTTGGCTGTCATTTTCAAGAGGACATATCTCGTTAAAATTAACTTGGACAGCTTTGTGTTCTAAATGTGATTTTATTTTTATTATGGAAGCAGCAGTCTAAAAAATTAAAATTAATCAAAGCAAGTAATTATAATGCTATATCAAACTATCATTAAGGGTTTCTTGTAGTACAGCAGAGTATTTTCTATGTGTATTTCTATTTCTTTATTATTATTATTTTATTGATGGGTTAATGTTTTATAGTATAGCTGTTGACACATGAGTACAATTTCTCATCTCTTTGTGATAGGTACCTGCAAAGCAGTCTCACCACCAACTTGTCATATGTAACTCTGTATTTATCTTTATAAATATCTAAACTCTTATATACAGATAAAGGTAAAGATACAGGAATAAATGTTGTTGGGATTCTATCATACATTATATTTTCTTACTTAGGTAATTTTTTTGCAAATGTATAATTTCTTAAATGAGTATCTTCACATTTTTTTAAATGTGTATTACCAGTCCAGTCTCAATGTTAATTTTCCAATATTCCTCCACCACCGTTAAGTGGTTAAGTGGATGCATTCTATCTACCTTTTCATCTTCCTCTTTGATAACCTAAGTTCTGCAGTCAGAGTTCAAGTGATTGAATAAGTATAAGAACTAGAGAAATGGAAATGGAGGTTGGGTGTAAATGGTTAAAGTTATGTTGCATAGGAATTCACCCTGAAGGGGCTCCAACTGTGGAATTCACAGAATATATAAACATTAATTCTACTAGTTTTATTTGTTTGTGTGGCCACTAAAATAGGCTTGTGTAGTATAGAATTAGAAAGTTTCTTACTTGCATACTCTCACATCTTTATTGTTATTTCTTCTTCCATTTCCATAGCTCTTTATATATTAGGTAAAATTTAGAATCTGGGGTTCAAAAATACTAATTGCTTATACAAATCCGTATGTTATTATCTGCTTTCAAAATTAAGATTCTGTTTCTAACTTTATGGATATGTATTTTAAATGGACAAAATCTGAATGAGGTGATTAAGGCATAAACTTTAGGGGGCCCCGGATTTTTTTAATGTTAAACAAGTTGAGGAATGTTACTTTAAATTTACCCAGAATCCCCTGTAAATCTGCTTCTCTCTGGCTTCATTTTATTATGAAGGATGTTTTAATATCTTAATTGTATTATTACATACTTTGTGGGAAAATGGAATGTAGTATTCTAGGTAGAGGAGAAGGTCAAGCTGTAATTGTGTGTAGAAACTATTTCAAATAGTAGTTATTAGAATACTTTTAACATCTACTAGCTTTTAAAATACAGACATGATGACCCTTTATCTGGAAAACATGTTCCATTCTCTTTTTACTTAATCTATAACTCAAATGAGTTTAAAGATTTTCCTCTGTTAACTATGTCAGTGAGTTCATTAAGCTTACTGGTCACTTAATTTAAATGAACAACTCAATCAATCCCCATTGGCTAGCATATTATATCACTATATAAGGGAACAGTAATATAGAAAAGAAATCTGACCCCCACAGCAGAATTCAACAGAATCAGATGCTTCTAAGGAATAACCACATTAGTATGATAGCATTCTTCAATATTTTAATATTTATGTATTTTATATAAGACAGATAAAACCAGTGCGTCAATCTGCCACTTATGATGTTCTATTCATTTTTTCTTTTCTTGCTTTATGAGGTTCCAAGCCCAGGAAGGCACATACTCTATGGTTAATCTACCTCTTTCACCCAATTATGTATGCCTTAAAGATTTACTTATTAGAGGGGACCATGTGGTGGTGCGCCTGGTTAAGTGCACACATTACAATGCACAAGGACTCTGGTTCAAGCCCCTGGTCCCCACCTGCAGGGGAAAGCTTCATGAGTGGAGAAACAGAGCTGCAGGTGTTTCTCTGTCTCTCTCCTTCTCTATCATTCCCTTCCCCATCTCAATTTCTGTCTCTATTCAATAATAAATAAATAAAAGTATTAAGCAAATAAATGAAGTTAAAAGATTTACTTATCAGAGAAGAAGGCCTTGCACTTTGGCACATGCAGTACAAGAGATCTATAGAACTCAAGGCTTCATACTTTGAAGACCTATATTCTTCTGCTATGCCAACTCTAAACTTTTGTGGCATGAGTTGACTCAGCATGTAGAACATAGGCGTTGTTGATCTGAAGCACCAGGATTGATCCCTGGCACTTTGTAGAGCAGAGTGATACTTTGCTCTCCTTCTACTATGGCCCCTCCCTTTTGTGACCCCCCCCCCCCCGCCCTGCCACCCATATTAAAGAAAAAAAAAACTGTGTAGCCATATTGTATTTTTTTAAACATTTGCAAGTTCAATGTCAATAACTGAAGTTTTACAATTAAAATACGCAAGTGTTTATATTCAGAAAGAACTAGAAAGAGGCTTCAACAAGATGATGAGGATGAAGCCACAGACTCAATGGACAGCAGCAGATTTGCAGAGTACCTGAGTAAGGTAAGTAAGACTACTGTGCAATTAATTATTTTTATTCAGTTACACTGGTATGGAGGAGCCAAGTCAATTATTTTTTTCCCAAGTCAACTTAGTTAAAGTAAATGTTGTAGTTGAGCAAATCACTCAACTGGTAGATTTAGGAATGTCATGCCTGAGGCTCCTGATTTGAGCTCCAACACCACATGGAACAAAATGGTGATCTGGCTTTTGTTTTTGTTGTCCTTGTGAAACTCTATCTCAAATTAAAAGAAAAAAAGTATTTTATTTGTACACTTGCAGGGTGTGGTCAGTGCCTGGAGTGCACTAAGCTAAGCTGTGGAAAGGTCCTGTTTCCCCAGTAGACCACTCTGAAGAATGAACACAACTTTGCTTGGGGCCTTGCCTTATTTAACACAAAGAATATAGTCCCAGAAGAAGAGAATTTAGCTCAGTTTTGTCAGAGAAACATTTTTTTAGTGATAAACGGAGAAAGAACTCACAGCTTTTTAAGCGACTACTTCTAAAATAAGGTCAGGCAGAAGGATTAAGCTTCATCAGACAAGTAAGAAATATCCAGCAAGGAGCTTCCTGAAATAGTAACTATAACTGAAACTAAACCCTTAAAAGTTACTTAAAGTTCAGATACAAAAGGGGATATAAGATAGAGAGCCAAGCATCATTAACAAGCAAGTTTATTATGAAATGACTGATCAACAGCATTTTCATATTTACATTAAAAGAAGCCTGAAGTTTCTCTGTATCTTTAGATGCTTAACTAGAACAAAATCTACTGAATTTATAAATTTTTGTTAATCTCCTATACTTACACAAGGTTTTAATCATAAAAATCTATCATAAGACTTTAGCGATAGGTGTTAAAGATAGCATAAGATTAAGAGTACTTTTCTCTTGGAAAATATTTTATTGTTTTTTTCTTTTAATTTGAGATAGAGTTTCACAAGAACAACAAAAACAGAAGCCAGATCACCATTTTGTTCCATGTGGTGTTGGAGCTCAAATCAGGAGCCTCAGGCATGACATTCCTAAATCTACCAGTTGAGTGATTTCCCCAACTACAACATTTACTTTAACTAAGTTGACTTGCGAAAAAAAATTAATTGACTTGGCTCCTCCATACCAGTGTAGCTGAATAAAAATAAGTAATTGCACAGTAGTCTTACTTAAATTTTGGAATAAATATATTGTACTACACACATGGTCAAAATAATCAACTAATCTGTTGAAATATCTTCTAGTTTCAAGTGATAGGTAATTATCTTTGCAATTGTTCCACATTATTTCTGTTAATTTAGTATGGCTTTGTTTTCATATAAAGTACTCTACAGATAGCAGTAAGTAAAGTAAGTGTAGTATAGCAGTTAAATTATGGCTTATTCCCTAAAAAATCTTTTTTGAACTGAGGCAGGGAAAAATACAAGTAACAAACTGGAAAATCACAGATACCAAGCTGGCAAGAAAAAGAGCCTTAGATTTTCTATTCAGGCCTTCATTTTACAAATAAGAACACTGATAATTTCATAATGCAGTGTTAAAAATGCAAAAAAAAAAAAGGCCGGCTCTACAGAAGACCCCTGTATTACATTGGTTTTTCCTAATTGCCAGTATTTTTGGCTTGTGACCTCATTTTTGTGTGTCTGCTACCAGGGTTATCACTGGAGTTTGGACCTGCTCAACTTCAAAACACAAGTTGATCAGTTTTTCTTTCCTTCAGGTTAGGAGTGAGAGACTCAGAGGTAAAGGGAAGAGAGGGAAAGTGACAGAAATAGCGAATGAGAGAGGTCACAGCACTGCTTCACTTCTTGTGACTTTTCCCCTTCAGGTGCTCATGTATGATAGTCCAAGGTTCAAATCCAGGTTCTTGTACTCTATGGGGTTAGCCACCTGCCAGCACAAGGCAATTCGTTTTTGTTAGTTTAAGCCACATGGCTTATGGTGCTTTGTTACAATATTTCTAGGAAACAAATACACCCAGGTTGCAAATATCCCCTATTAAGTTGAAGAATAATAGATGTTTGTAAATGATTCAATAATGTGTAATCATATTATGTTTATAGCTAATGTGTGAAAGTAGAAGTGACATCAAAACCCTTAATAAACCTGAGATTAATGAAAAAAGGTGATTATGTGATATAAAATAGGGCTTAACAGACTTTAATGGTAATTATGGCAATTTCTAAGTATTTTGGAAATAGAAATACCTTTTTTCCTTTACTTAAAATATTTTTTATTTTATTTTATTTTATTTTTGCCTCCAAGGTTATTACTGGGGTTCAGTACCTGCACTACGAATCCACTGCTCCTGGAGGCCATTTTTCCCATTTTGCTGCCCTTGTTTTTACCCTTGTTGTTGTCGTCATTGTTGTTGTTGTTGTCATTGCTGTTGTTGTTGGATAGGACAGAGAGAAATGGAGGAGGGGAAGACAGAGAGGGGAAGAGAAAGACATCTGCAGCCCTGTTTCATCGCTTGTGAAGTGACCACCACTACAGGTGGGGAGTTGGAGGCTCAAACAGGAATCTTTCCTCTGGTCCTTGTGCTTTGCATCCCGTGTGCTTAACCTGCTGCGCTACCGCCCAACTCTCTAAAATATTCTTTATTTCAGTGCTAAGTGTGAAGTCCAGTTCTTTACCTATTACTTATCGATGAGTGAGATCCCACCCCAACCCAGTTTCCTTTTGTTTTTTTCTAATGGGAGAAAGATCAAATAGCCAGAAGCCGTGGAGTTCCACTTGATTTCTCTCTGTTGCCCTCATCATTTAGATCAAACTCAGCACCCCACATATGCTTTATTGTTGAGCCATATTTCCAGCACCCCTCAAGTTTACTTACTTCATAATAGCGTTATTTCAAAACTTAAAGCAATAATATAACTGTTTATTTATTCATAATGCTAGCTTTTGCTCATATGCATCTTAAGTCCTTTTCTACCCCGGTTATGAGTGACAGGCTATGGTGAATATGAAAAAGGTCAGGATTGCATACAGGGTAATTGCAGTATGTTCCATGACATCAGAGACATTTTAGATTTGCATATATGTACATATGTGTGTATGTATATATCATGACACTTTTATGTGCTAATGACCACAGAGAAAAATATCTCTAATTTATGAAAAGATGCTATCAGCTCAGTAGAGCAGAGATGTTTTCTAGATTCTGATTTAGACATTAAAGCTGAAGGAAAAAAAATTTTAAAAAAAGAAGGAAAAACACAGATGAAACAGCATCTAAAGATTATGTTGAAAATGCTGTTTGCAGATTCCACTGTCATCATCGTTCACATTTTGACTTAGACAAATTCAGCATTTCCAGTATTAATTCTCCACAGATCCCAGAGTCTAAAGAAAAAAAAATAGTAACATTATTCAAATGCACAATTTCAATAGAAAAACAAAGCATTATTTATTATTTATTTATTGTGGTCGTTGTTGGGTAGGACAGAGAGAAATGGGGAAAGGAGGGGAAGACAGGGGGAGAGAAAGACAGACACCTGCAGACCTGTTTCACAGCTATTTTTAAGTGGATTATAAACAGCACATAAATTATTTGACAAGGAATATTGTGTTTGTTGGATTTTTAAAAATTTTATTTATTTTCCCTTTTGTTACCCTTTTTTGTTGTTGTAGTTATTATTGTTGTTATTATTGATGTCACTGTTGTTGCATAGGACAGAGAGAAATGGAGAGAGGAGGGGAAGACAGAGGGGGGAGAGAAATATACCTGCAGACCTGCTTCACCGCCTGTGAAGCGACTCCCTTGCAGGTGGGAGCCGGGGATCAAACAGGGATCCTTATGCAGGTCCTTGTGCTTTGCACCACGTGCGCTTAACCCGCTGCACTACCACCCTACTCCCTGTTGGATTTTTTTTTTATAAATTTAAAATACTCTGTAAACATACAAACTCTGAATGTTTAGAGAAATGAAAGCATGCCTTTTTCTCCTGTCTTCCACTTCTGTGAGCACACAACATTGTTTTAAAGAATGTCTAAAAATGTTTAATAATAAGTGGGCTGATTCTGTTATTTACGAGCTGACCTCGAGCAAATGTTCTCGGTCTCAGTTTGCTCATATACACATTTCATTTGCCCCACATATTTTTTGAGGAAGAAAAATTAGACAGTACATACGAAGTATTTGACTTCAAAATCAGTATCAGAGAAAGTCCTTACACTGTTCGTAGGTTTATTACAATTCTAAAAGTGTATATACAGAAAACTCTAACACTGAGGGAATGATACTGATCAATGCAAATTATTCTCATGTTCTCATTATTAAAATATTAGAAGTAACAGAAAGAGCAGTAGGGGCCAGGTGGTGGTGCACCTGGTGAAGCACACACACTACAGTGTGCAAGGACCTGGGGATTCAAGCCCCTGGTCCCCACCTGCAGGGGAAAAGCTTCATGAGTGGTGAAGCAGGGTATCTCTCTGCTTCTCTCCCTCTCTACCTCCCCCTCTTCAATTTCTATCTGTCTTTATCCAATAATAAGTAAATAAATAATTTAAAAAATAGAATAGAGGAGTAGTAGCAACAGAAATTTCTCTAAAAATCAATAATGATTATAGACTTGTTATGGATCTTCCATATGGTGACTATAATTACTATTCCTGCTGTAGGGATGAGAAACTGAGTCACGGAGAGACTTAGAACCATGTCTAAGCCTACACAGTAGAGTTAAAGATCACTACTAAAGAAGACTGGTTAAAGATCACTATTAAAGAAGACTGTGGTCATAAACCTAAGCTATTTTTTTGTGAGTGTATGAACTTTTTAAAATATATGTTTCTTGGGAGCCGGGTGGTGGCACAACTGGTTAAGCACACATGGCACAAAGCACAGGGACAGCATCCTGGTTTGAGCTCCCCACCTGCAGGGAGTTTGCTTCACAGGCAGTGAAGCAGGTCTGCAAGTGTCTACCTTTTTCTCCCCCTCTCTGTCTTCCCCTCCTCTCTCCATTTCCTTCTGTCCTATCCAACAACAACAACAGCAATAACAACAACAATAATAACAATGTCAATGATAAACAACAAGGGCAACAAAAGGGAAAAAAATTAAAAATATATACTTTTTTGAAAGATTGCTTTGTAATGTGCTTTGTTAGTCATTAATTTTATGTGGTGGTTCATAGAAAGTTTAATTCCATATGTATTGTCCTGTACTAGCTAAAGTATTCTTCATAGTATTTAACTAATATAAATCAGATAGTTTGACCCTTAGTCAATACAATGAAAATAATTTTCACTAATCTGACTCTTAGTTTCATTCAAAACACCTTTTTATTCGTGGAGAACATGGTGAAAAAGGCAAGAATACTTATACAAGGAAGTCCTTACAGTTTAAATGTTCCTCTAACAAAGCAAGAAGTCAGCCATTATAGTTCACAAAAGAAAGTTGGATGACAACTGGAATTCATAATAAAACTCAGGGTCAGCCCACTGGCTCACAGAGGGAAAAATTATGTAGAAAAGAGGAAGAACATTTTTTCACTGTATCATTTCCTGCATAGCGAGCTTTCTTGAGAGATTTATGCAGAGTCATATCTGTAGTGAGAAGAAAAGGGTGCTCTGTCCTTAGAATCAAAGCTATAGAGAGAATGAAGGGTAGAATAGCAACACTAAGCTTTATCTTCTTAGAGCTTTAAATACAAAAGAAGTGAAAGTATTTCTGATACATTAAATGCAGTAAACTGTTTTAGGGAAAAGATTATATTAAAACCATTTCAGCAGATTTAAAGAAAGAAATAATAGACTCTCAATTTCATTAAAACAGCAGTAGGCTTAAATGTATTTTTGTATATAGATATTTTTTTCAACTTTAGATCCCACTCTTTCGAACAATCATTGATAGGAAAATTTAGCATGGTATGCTTTGCTGTAGTCATATAAAATAAATTTTCAGAAATACTTGGGGGGGCCCAGGTGGTGGTGCACCTGATTAAGTGCACATGTTACAAAGCACAAGGACCTGGGTTTGAGTCCTCGGTCCCCACTTGCAGGAGGAAAGCTTTGCGAGTGGTGAAGCAAGGTTGCAGGTGTCTCTCAACTCTCTCTCCCTCTCTATCTCCTCTTCCTTCTTAATTTCTGACTGTCTTTATCCAATAAATAAATAAATATAGTAAAAAATTTTACAAAAAAAAAAAGAAATACTTGGAACTAGTTCAGAATATTTACTTGAATAGTCATTTTTCCCATAACTGTCTTCTCTCAAGTTGTTAAAAGAGCCTGTATATTTTTTAGTATAATACATGTCTACTGTGAAATAGCATTTTGTAACATGAAAAAATATGATCTGAATTTCTGTTACCCATAAGCTATAGTGTGAACATATTCCCATGTTGTGTTCTGTTATTATAAAATCATATCATTGTAATGTGAATATACTTTCATATTTCATCACTGGTAACTTTTAACAACTCACATAACATTACTGTAGAACCCTGGAAAGATTTCATAGTTTTGGCAGAGCACCGACATATCTGGGACCTGGAATTGCAGGTACCTTACTGTAGCCAGAGCTCATAGCCCTATAATCACTCTGTACTTGCCTGAGCTCATCAGGGGAACACTCTGTCCCCCAAATCTGCTGAGAGCAGTCTGGTTACAACTAGGGAGTCAGTTGTACACTCAGTTGGTCAAATAGAATTACAGACCCAGAATATCCTGCTTATAGTCCCAGCTTACCATTATCCAACAGTGAATTTGTGAGATTTGAAAACTAAAATAAGGTAGATCTTTCTGTGCCCCCTTGCCTTCAGGAAAGTACTATGACTTGCTTCTACTTTTAACTCCCCCTCCCACACACACAATAGTGTGTAGTGAGTAGTGTTTTCACTTAATAAATCTCTGTTTTACTGAGAAAAAAGAAAAGTAAAATCAGAAATAATTATTTGTTGAATAGCATTAGTTAGAAGCAATATTGATCATAGAGAAGCTAAGAGGACTAGCTTGTTCTTTTTCACTTTCTACACAGTTCTTTTTCTAAACTGATATTTTCACTGACCCAAAAAAAAACTCTTAAGAAGATACTTAAATGATAGGACCAGAGAAGAAACAACTTTTTGCAGACTAGCATCCCTGAGTGATCCTATACTGTTAATTAAACATCTAGCTGCTCAGATCAGCTGGCTGGTAACTTCTGTCAGAGTCCTTTTAGATATTCTCAATTCTCCCCCAAGTTATTAACTTATTAATTAACTTATTTATGAATCAATCAATAATTAATTAACTTATTAATTATTTAACTTAATGAAAAGGGTAAAAACTTATTAAAATGTATTAACCTATTAAAAAACTTATCTGATAGTTTTCTTCTCCCTAAACCCTATCTGATTCTTCTTCCTTCACCTACACCAGCAAGTAGTAGTTATCTACATAGCACGCTGATTTGAAAACTGAAACTCACCCTACATGGGTTGTTCCAAGGACTGGAGTGGAGAGGGAGTGGCAGTTAGCAGCCCATCTGGGTTCACATAGGCTCACCAGCCAATTATTTATCATCAGTTAAGGGGGGTATGCTTGCTTTTCATCTATAGACTTTTACATCAGGTTAATAGGTCTAGAATATCGATGCCAATAAGGGCTTCTTAATTACTCGATTCTTCTTTCATTTTTCCCAATTTAAGATGTAAACTAAACTATTAGGACTTTTATATTTAATTTGAATGTTAACGAGATTGAGTAGTGTTTTCATAAGCTGATTCAGCATTTGCAGAGAGCGATTTATCATAAATGTCATTTCTCATACTCTAGCCTATTGGACCTTTTTGTTGGTTTCTTTTTCCATAAATGAGAAAGAGAAAGATGCCAAGGAGAGAGACAAAAGCACCATTCTGAGATTTTAATTTCTTTCTTTCTTGCCTTCTTTCTTTCTCTCTTTCCTTCTTTCTTTCTATCTTTTCTTTCTTTCTTCTTTTCTTTCTAAAAAGGAAATATTGACAAAGCCATAGGATAAGAGGGGTACAACTCCACACAATTCCCACCACCAGAACTCCATATCCCATCCCCTCCCCTGATAGCTTTCTTATTTTTTATCCCTCTGGGAGCATGGACCCAGGGCCATTGTGGGGTGCAGAAGGTGGAAGGTCTGACTTCTGTAATTGCTTCCCTGCTGAACATGGGCATTGACAGATCAATCCATACTCCTAGCCTGTCTCTCTCTTCCCCTAGTGGGAAAGGGCTCTGGGGAAGCAGAGCTCTAGGACACATTGGTGGGGTTGTCTGTCTCTTTTACACTTGTCTTTTTTTTTATATGATGCCCAGAATCAGCTCAAGTCTAGGACCCCATGCAAGGCAAAAGCTTTACTGATAAACCACCTCTGGGAATTTATAGTTTTGTATACATAGGAGCTCATGTATATAATAGTATTTATTAAATATTTCTGTGAATTATACATTTCTTTTTTTCTTTTTTGCCTCCAGGGCTACTTCTGGGGCTCAGTGCCTGGACCATGAATCCACTGCTCCTGGAGGCCTTTTTTTTTTTTTTTCCTTTTGGTGCCCTTGTTGTTGGAGCCTTGTTGTGGTTATTATTGTTGTTCTTGATGTTGTTCATTGTTGGATAGGACAGAAAGAAATGGAGAGAGGAGAGGAAGACAGAGAGGGGGAGAAAAAGAACCAGGATCCTTACGCAGGTCCTTGTGCTTCCCGCCATGTGCGCTGTTCTACCGCCTGACACCCGCATTTCTTATTTTATGTTGAATATATACAAACAAATATAAAAATGGTGGACATAAAAATATCTTGCACCTTTTAGGGTGTATTTAAGAAGATGAAAATACAAATCACAGATTAGAAGAGAATATTACAAGTCAAGCAAATGTCTGATAAAGAACTTACAGTAAGAATAGCTTTTTAGAATTTTATACTAAGAAGACAAATCACCAACTGTTCCAATAAATTATTTGAGATGAAATATGAGTGACCAAAAATCAGATGGTATATATTTGGCATCATTAAACACTGAAGAAAGGGAAATTTAAACCAAAAGAAGAAGATCGATAATAACAAGTGTTAAAGTGATGTGGAGAAATTAGAAAGTTATGTATTTTTTAAAAGGCCATTAAAAACAATTTTACTAAAAATCATATTGAAATATAAAAGGGCCTAATTAGATAAATCCAAACATTTAAAAAACTGAATATATAACTGAAATTAAAATGAAAAATGGGAGTACATGATTACTTTAATAAAAACTACATGTCTAGATAAAGTGAAAGTTGGAACTTTCTTAGACTAAAAACTCCTTTACAAATGGAAAAGTTCTTTAGAACTTATCCTAAGTCTTAAAGTTGGTCAGAAAGTCTAAAAACATGTGTCTTTGGAGATTTAAGCACCATTTGCCTATCTTGCTTCAGATCATTTCTTGATAGAGATCCAGAGGGAAAACTAGTGAGTCAGAGGAAGGAAAAGAAGATGAAGAAACCAGAGAGGATCAAAGTACTTTATTTGTATATATTTAGTTTTAACCCAGGATTGTCTTTAAAAAAATAGCTTAGAAAAGATTCAAAGCAACTTTCTCCAGATTGTGTTTGAAAAATCATTGAAGGACAATTCAAAGCAACTGTCTATATAGAACCTGAATAACAGAAGCTTGAAGAATAAATTTAAAGCGATAAAAAATGAATGCAGTGCCAGCAGGCTCTCAGTACTTCCAGTTCTGTGCTATGCAGTTTTTCCCAGGTTCTTTCTTTTTCCTTTTGTGTAATATATACTGTATAAATGTTATTTATATATGCATTCCTCTACTTCCTTGTACAAGTGAGGTATTACATTTCTCGCTCAGTAAATACATATCTACTGTATATGCACATAGCTTTTTAAAATTTTTTTATTTGTAAAAAGGAAACATTGACAAAAGAGGGGTACAACTTCACGCAATTCCCAACACCAGATCTCTGTATCCCATCCCCTCCCCTGATAGCTTTCTTATTTTTTATCCCTCTGGGAGCATGGACCCAAGTTTTTATTTATTTATTTTTTTTTATTTATTCCCTTTTGTTGCCCTTGTTGTTTTATTGTTGTAGTTATTATTATTATTGTTGTTGTTGGATAGGACAGAGAGAAATGGAGAGAGGGAGGGGAAGACAGAGAGGAAGAGAGAAAGATAGACACCTGCAGACCTGCTTCACCGCCTGTGAAGTGACTCCCCTGTAGGTGGGAAGCCGGGGTTCGAACCGGGATCCTTATGCAGGTCCTTGTGCTTTGCGCCACCTGCGCTTAGCCCGCTGCACTACAGCCCGACTCCCAGGACCCAAGTTTAATGAACATTACTTGGCCAATCTTTATTACAAGGTATATTATAAGTGAGCAGGCACAGTTACTACCATTCTCATTTTTATCATGAGAAAGATAAAAGATTGCTGAATGAATTTGGATGTATGATGGGAGGATTACTTTGAACAAAAGACATTTACATATACAAAGGAAGAGCTTTCTTTCTAGGGGCTTTTCACCAGCACACTAGATTAGATTTAAACCTTTTAGAGTATCATTAGGGGAGGAAGAATCTAAGTCTCTTTAAATCTACCTGAAAATTTAGGTCTATACTCAAATAGCTCATGTGGATAGTGTGCTTCTTTTCTTTGTGCATGTCATAAATTTAAGCCTAGTCTGCACCAGACTAAAGGAAGCCTCAATGCTATAGTCTCTCTCTCTCTCTCTCTTTCCCTGTCTCCCTCTCTCTCTCTCTCCCATCCTCTCTCTCTCTCCCTTACTTTATGACTTTCTATCAGGAAAAGAGAGAATTTATCTTTACATAAGTCTGCTTATATGCCACACTTTTTTTTTTTTCAGTAACCTTCCTTGTCCATATTTCTTTCCAAATTCCTCTATGTCAGCGAACCTAAATGAGATTATAGTTTAGGGCCATGTCCTACATTACTCAGATTTCTGTCTCTCCCATGGTTTGGGGAAGCACATGTTATTAAAGCACACGTTATTAAGAAATAGTTAATTTTTCTCTTATCAACCTGTCCCATGCTTGTTTGATTATTTCTCCGTCCCTTGAAGGTTTCAAGATGGTATCTTTCCACTCCTTCAGAACATATAATTTGTCTTTGCAGACAGTATCATTTATCTTGGGTTAAAAGTTGAATCTAGGGAGTCGGGTGGTAGTGCAAGGACTAGCATAAGGATCCCAGTTTGGGCCCCCAGCTCCCCACCTACAGGGGAGTCACTTCACAAGTGGTGAAGCAGGTCTGCAGGTATCTTTCTCTCCCCCTCTCTGTCTTCCCCTCCTCTCTCCATTTCTCTCTGTGCTATCAAACAACAACGGCATCATTAACAACAATAATTACTACAACAATAAAACAAGGGCAACAAAAAGAAATAAATAAATATTTTAAAAAGTTGAATCTAATATTTAATCTGCACACTAGTCATAAAATAGCTTAATAACAAGTTAGACTGTGTTATTAGTGAAACAAATACTTTAGAAAATAATTTATGCAGTTTAATTTTCAAAAGATTATAATTTTTAATGAAAGAGAGACACTGAGAGAGAGATAGAGGCAGAGGCCAGAGTATTTCTCAGCTCTGGCTTATGATGGTGCAAGGAACCGAACCTGGGACCTCAGATCATGAAAATCTTTTGCATAATTCTTATGCTATCTACTTAGCCCTGCTCTGTCTTATTTTTTTTCCTTCCTCCATTCCTTTCTCTCTCTCTCTCTCTTTCTCTCTCTCTCTTTCTTTCTCCCTCTCTTTCTTTCTTTCTTTCTTCCTCTCTTTCTTTCTTTCTTTCTTCCTCTCTTTCTTTCTTTCTTTCTTTCACCTCCAGGGTTATTGCTGGGGCTCTGTGCCTGCACCACGAATCCACTGCTCCTGGAGGCTGTTTTTTCCCTTTTGTTGTCCTTGTTGTTTTATCATTGTTGTTGTGATTCTTATTATTGTCATTGCTGTCATTGTTGGATAGGACAGAAACTGAGAGAGGAATGGTAGACAGAAAGGGGAAAGAAAGACACCTGCAACCTGCTTTGCTGCTTGTTAAGAGACCCCCCGCCCCCTGCAGGTGGGGAGCTAGGGGCTCAAACCAGGATCTTTTATCAAGTCCTTGCACTTTGTGCCACTTCCGCTTAACCCGCTGGTATGCTTGGTACATTAGAAACAACTAAGGGGGTTGGGCAGTGGCGCAGTGGGCGGGGTCTCAGATTATTTAAATTTTGTTTTCTAAGTGTCTCTCTCTCTCTCTCTCTCTCTCTCTCTCTCTCTCTCTCTCTCTCTCTTTGCCCCTAGAGCACTACTCAGTTCTGGCTTATGGAGACAATACAGGGGATTGAACCTGGGATCTTTGCTGCCTCAGGCATGGTAGTCTTTTGTGTAACCATTACTCTATATCCTGAGCCTCCAAGTATTCTTAACCATAACAGGAAATGGTTTCTAGTGTCAGCTTGTCACATATCAATTTGAGACAAAAGAAATGTCTCAATCATTTAAAAGGGGGGGCAGGGTTCCTAACAAATTGTATTCACCTGAATGATATTTTCTAATATATAAGTATAATGTTTAATAAAAATATATTCAAAATAATTAGAGCAATCCCCCATGACAATCTAAGAGGTCTTGAAGGATCCCCTATTTAAGTAATTGTATCTTATAAACCAAGTTTCAAAAATTGCTGTCTGTAGGAATGTAAATGAGAAAGATCATGCAGACAGAGGTTGACAGACACAACAGACTTTATTAGAGAAAGTTTGTGAGGGACAAATCTTGGCACAGAGATGGCCAAAGAGAGTCGTGCCTCAGGGTAGAGTCAATACAGGGATATACAGGTGACAAGTGGTGGGCATAGGGTAGGGGGAACAGGAAAGAGTGAATTCTTTGGAGGAAATTCCATTCAAGTCAGGCAGATCACTGGGCTACTGAATGGATGTGATGGCCTCTCCATTACCTCTCTATTTTTTTAATTAATTAATTTTTTTTTCAAACTTTATTTATAAAAAGGAAACACTGACAAAAACCATAGGATAAGAGGGTTACAACTCCACACAGTTCTCACCACTAGAACTCCGTATCCCATCCCCTCCCCTGATAAATTTCCTATTCTTTAACCCTCTGGGAGTATGGACCCAGGGTGATTACGGGGTGCAGAAGGTGGAAGGTCTAGCTTCTGTAATTGCTTCCCCACTGAACATGAGTGTTGCAGGCCAATCCATACTCCCAGCCTGTCTCTCTTTTTCCCTAGTGGGATAAGGTTCTCGGGAAGTGGAGCTCCAAGGACATATTGGTAGGGTCTTCTCCTCAGGGAAGTCTGATTGGCATCATGGTAGCATCTGGAACCTGGTGGCTGATAAAAGAGTTAACATATAAAGCCAAACAAATAGTTGACTAGTCATGAACTTAAAGGCTGGAATAGTTCAGATGAAGAGTTGGGGGGGGGGGTGTCTCTGTTTTGTAGATAGTTAGTAGTACTATTATAGTTATATTTCAAAGAGCCCATGACTATACTACTTTTCTTTTCTTTTTTTGTTTTTTTCTGAGCCTGACATCTGATATGCAGTTGGATCCACATTATCATCTGAGGAGATGATGTCATGACTGGAAAAATGATCCAGGAGCTACTCTCTTCCATTATCTCTTGAACTTCTCATGTCAGGTGTTAGTAATCTCAGGAATGTTTCCATTAATTAGGGTGGAACTGGTTTTACCACCCTGGGCTGAGGAGAAGGTGACAAGGGATTAGGAATTGGGGTGTCAGAATTCTTTCTGTGGCAAGTCTCTAGGAATTAATAGAGATTTTTTCTAATGAATTATGGTTGTTTTATAAATAAAAAAGCAATGTATCAACTTATATCTCATAGATTCATTTTATATATGTTAGTCAAGCTATGTAGGAGAAGCTAGATGAAGAGAAACCAAAATAAGTTAGAGTACATCAAAGGGAAAATTCTCACACAATTTTAGCATAAATCAACACATTCCTTAACTAACATTTTTTAAGACATTTTTTCCTTTATTCATAGAAGCACTGGAATAGTGAAAAAAATAGATTATAACATGCTTAGAAAATCAACTAATAAACTCCATGGATATTAGTTCTGAATTTCTTCCTCTAGCAGTTAGTTGTGATCTTTGGTTTATTTTACCCTTAATAAACTTCAAAGAAAAGTAGTATATGCACTGAAGCATAAGGTTTGGTTTCCTTTGTCATTATCTATGCTTTGAACACAAGCAATGTTACTCAAAGTCATAAAACTATATAGCCATGGCATTGCTATCAGTGACCTCCCATGGTAGTGAATTAAGCAGATTGACTTTATGAAGCATAGAGAATTATTTTTTCTTATTAAAATTATGAGTGGGCAATCAAAATAGCTCCTGTGGATAGTGTGCTGTTTTGCAATATGTGCAACTCAAGTGAATCGAGCCCCCACTACACTGAAGAAAGCTTTGATGTTGTGGTCTCTTTCACATACTCTGTCTCTATGTGTCTCTATCTAAAATAAATCAATAACAAAACTATGAGTTAGCATTCTCTTTGAACTTAACTACTGAGATTAAATTCAAATCTGTCTACTTGTCTCTTTGGCCACTAAAATATTAACAGTCATGCTATATAATTCTGAGGCCAGAATTTGATTCAGAGTGACCCAGAAATTACTCAGATCTGAAAAAAAACACATACTTAATATTTATGAATCATTAGAGATAATGAATGTAGATATTCTAAATTGAATCTTATCTAGACATCTGTATTTTTCACATATTACATTATAAAACAAGTAACATTCTTTTGCCTTTCATTCTACTCTTGAATTTTAAATAATAAAAGAGTATTCAAGGAAGAAACTCCCAGACAAATACCTGTATCTTAATAGCCTACTTCCTATGCCTGAGGTTTTTTGGTAACAACAGATATTTAGCTTGAGAATATAAAGAGTGAAAGATCTTTAGCGAACTATTTGCACCTCTGAAAGTTGAAAGACACATTCAAGAGAATGCTAGTCATTCTCCCTCTATGGAATCTAGAACAGCACTATTTACTACTGTGGGATAGGTGTTAGTGAGTTGTATCATAAGGTTGTATCATAAGTTGTATCATAAGATTGAGCTATTAGTGTAAACAACCAAAGTGTGCAGGTGCTTAATTTAAACAAAATGACCCAAAACTTATGATTATCTTTATAGCACTTATTTACCCCTAAGATTGATATATCTGATGCTAACCTAGAAAGAATAAAAACCTTGGCCTTTGAAAAATGTTTCATGTGGGGGTAAGATAGTATAATGTTTAGGGGGATACTCACTGCAAACTCCCACCAATGTGTCCTGGAGCTCCGCTTCCCCAGAGACCCACACTACTAGGGAAAGAGAGAGGCAGACTGGGAGTATGGACCGACCAGTCAACGCCCATGTTCAGCGGGGAAGCAATTACAGAAGCCAGACCTTCTACCTTCTGCAACCCACAATGACCCTGGGTCCATGCTCCCAGAGGGATAGAGAATGGGAAAGCTATCAGGGGATGGGGTGGGATATGGAGAATGGGTGGTGGGAATTGTGTGGAATTGTACCCCTCCTACCCTATGGTTTTGTTAATTAATACTTTCTTAAATAAAAATAAATAAATAAATAAAGAGATAGTATAATATTTATGCAAAGAGACTGTCACTCCTGAAGCTCTAAAGTCCCAGGTTCAGTTGCCTTTACCACCATAAGCCAGAACTAAGCTCTGGGTTAAAACAAACAAACAAACAAACAAAACATGTAATATTTAGCTTTTTTAAAATATTGGCAATTAATTTATATACTAGCAATTGAAGTGTTATGGAATATGGCCCACACACAAATTACAACAATGCCAAGCAATCTGATATTGGCTATATAAGCTACAAGTGGCCTCACTATAAGATGCAAAAATGATATGATAGCTGAATTTATCCTATTAACCACTTGTACTCATTTATTTTCCCCACAATTCTGCTTTTGATCTAGGGAACAAATAGACTGGCTATTGTTTGTAGGTTTTATGCCTATACATTTATTAATATTTTTAAATAGGATTAGAGAACTCACAATAAAATTGATGTATGAATCATTGTAACAGAAAATTAGAGTTCCCAGATCATTCATTTTCTGGCAGTCAAACAGAGTACAGTTAGAGAGAATTAATGTATTTCTAGAATTCCCTGTTGTACTAATACCAATTAACAATTAGCATAAAAGTCTAGTATAAGTCATTTCTTCATAAATTACTTACTCACGAAAGCATTAAATGATGAATAAAGAATATCTTCAGGCTTTTAAAATATATTATTTGTTTTTAATTTATTTTTGTTAGAGACAGAGGGAAGAGGAATATAGGAAGAGAGAGAGAGAAAGGAACACCTGCAACATTGCCGTGGTGCTTATGAAGCTTCCCCCCTGGAACTAGGGGCCCAGGTCTTGAACATAGATTGTTGCACACTGTAATGTGTGCACTCAACCAGATGTGCCACCATCCAGCCCCTGCAGGCTTTTCTTCTAGATGATTTTTAGGTCTGTCAGCATGTTCCAGGACTTGAAAGTCTCCCTGCTCCATACCTTTATTCTCTTCCCTCCTTTGCCAGAATTCTTTGTTTTCGTGCAATACACCAAACCAATCCCAAGTTTTACTTTGTGTTTTTGCTTTCTGTTCTTGTTTCTTAAGTTATGCCTATGAGTAAGATCATCCCAAATTTATCTTTCTCTTTCTGTCTTCTCTCACTTAACATTGTTCCTTTAAACTCCATTCAAGGTGAGGTGAAGGAGGTGACTTCACATTCTTAATAGCTGAATAGTATTCCATTGTATACATATGCCACAACTTTCTTAGCCACCTATCTGTTGTTGGACACCTAAGTTGCTTCCAAGTCTGCGCTATTACAAAATGTACTTCTATGAATATGAGTATACACAGACTTTTTTGGATGGGTGTGTTTTGTTTCCTTGGGATATATTTCCAGGTAATAGGTTAGGTCCATTTCTAGCCTGAGACTTCTCCAGGTTGCTCTCCCCAGGGGATGGACCAATTTATATTCCCACCAGCAGTGTAAAAATGTTCCTTTATCCCTACAACCTTGCCAACATTTGCTGTTAAGGTCCTTTCTCACAGGAATGAAGCTATGTCTCATTGTTGTATTTTTGGTGTTGTTGCTTAGACTTCCTTACTCAGGACTGACTTTTCACATAGAGGTACAGAAGGGAGGGGAAGATACCACAGAGACAAAACTCCCTCAAGTGTGGTAGAAATAATGCCCAAAGATTGGTCAAGCACATGACAAAGCAGATGCACTACCAAGATGAGCTATTCCTCTAGCCAGTCAAGGAGACTCTTAAATTCCTACAGCTTCCCTATAAAATCCCTTGTTGGAATGCATGCCTTCTGCAATTTTATATGGCTAAATATATTCATAATAATACTCTAATTTTGAAATTCAATTAGAAACTCTACAAATAGAATTTTTCTGCAGTTTAATTTAGAAAACAATAGCTAATTCCCTATTAAAAATTCAAGTGAATATTTTATATGATGGAATAGAATCCTACATTTATAGAATCATGTAAAATGACATATTTTCAAATACAAAATTAGTTATATAATATTCGGTGACAGTTTGTATATATTCAGATATGGGAACTTTGGTTTATTTTTTATTTTTTTAATGTTCCTTTTTGTTGCCCTTGTTGTTATTGCTGTCGTAGTTGTTGGATAGGATAGAGAGAAATGGAGAGAGGAGGAGAAGACAGAGAGGGGAGAGAAAGACACCTGCAGACTTGTTTCACCACCTGTGAAGCGAACCCACTGCAGGTGGGGAGCCAAGGACTCGAACCATGATCCTTAGCCAGTCCTTGTGTTTTATGGGATGTGCACTTAACCCTCTGCACCACCGCCCAGTTTCCAAGAAATGGAAACTTTGTATCCACATGTTGACTAAGCATTTTTTATAAGACTATCTTCCTGACAAGATAGAAGACAAACTATCTCTGTACATACTGGATATTTCATCAGACTTTTGGTTATAGCACACATACACACATTTCTAAATCTAGAAGCCATAATAATAAAGGCAAAGAATAGAAAACAGAAATATTTGAAATTACATTCTATTTTCAGGACTGAGCTGATTATATTATTTTGTTTTCAGCTGTTAGAAGTGAATATAAAGTCTGATACAGAGTTCCCTAGTTATTAAGAGGAAAAAAACACAAATGAAAAATGAAGAATACCAGTTTTTGAAGGAAAGCAGTTATTTTTAATTCTTACTCTATCCCAGAAGATTTTTTATATTTAGAAAATTTTTATTATTATAGTTGTTCAACAATCTTTCCCCCCTAATATCCTTGGGTAAAATCAAAGTGAAAACATTGAAATGGGATTCACAAAGAGACTAAATTGTTATGCTATAATCTAATATATTGATTGAGGCTATTTGCTTTCATAGAATAATAGGATATATAATATTCTTTAAGCTATTTATTTATTTTTTATTTAAGAAAGGATAAATTAACAAATCCATAGGGTGGGAGGGGTACAACTCCACACAATTCCCACCACCCAATCTCCATATCCCACCCCCTCCCCTGATAGCTTTCCAGTTCTCTATCCCTCTGGGAGCAGGGACCCAGGGTCATTGTGGGTTGCAGAAGGTGGAAGGTCTGGCTTCTGTAATTGCTTCCCCGCTGAACATGGACGTTTACTGGTCAGTCCATACTCCCAGTCTGCCTCTCTCTTTCCCTAGTAGTGTGGGTCTCTGGGGAAGCGGAGCTCCAGGACACACTGGTGGGGTCTTCAGTCCAGGGAAGCCTATTAAAATATAATTTCATCCCAGATACCATTCAGTAGGAGCTGATAATATATTAAGAATGAATCTTTAACCACACCTGGGGTACTGTTCATTATTTATTAAGATTAACTCCATGATCATTGGATGGCACATGGGCATTCTGATTCAAGTCCCTGACTCCCCACCCGCAGGGGAAACGCTTCACAAGCTGTAAAGCTGGTGTCTTTCTCTCCACTGTCTGTCTCACCCCCCCTCAATTTCTCTCTGTCCTACAACAAATAATGGGGGAAATGTGGAGACCAGGAGCAGTGGGTTTGTAGTGCAGTTACCAAGCCTCAACATTATCATGGAGTCAAAAAAAAGATCCGTGAAGGAGCAGACTGTTGTGGCATCCAAGATTAATCATTTTGTAGTAAAGTCACCTCCTGATATGACATCTTTGCAAAACAACTAAAGTGGCTACTTCATCAGGATATCACTTTGTTTAGTGGTTAGCTCATTCTTCTTATAACTGCACATGGATATTTTGTCTCAAAATAGTTGCTTTCTGTTCACTCCTTATTGTTAGAAGTAATAAGTGCTGTTTTTGATGTGTTATATTGTTTTTCTAATTACCAATAAGAAATGAAAATAAATGAAAAATTATAAGTTGCCAATTATGGACCTTTAAACACAAACTATACATGTATTTTGCTGTTTAGGACAGAGGCCAGTGTATAAGAGTTCTCTTTTAAGGCAATTGCTTTGTTTTTTCCCTTGACAGGCTTTATGATAGAAACCACTTTACTTTTCTTGATGTTTCTTTTTTTTTTAATAAAATCTACATGCTATTTATTAATGTTCAATATACCTCTTGCTACAGTATATTTTCCACTTCCCTCAGTACTTAAAAAAAAACAAAAAACAAAACCTGGGAGTCAGGCAGTAGCGCAGCAGGTTAAGCGCAGGTGGCACAAAGCTCAAGGACTGGTCTAAGGATCCCAGTTCGAGTTCCCAGCTCCCCACCTGCAGGGGAGTCGCTTCACAAGTGGTGAAGCAGGTCTGCAGGTGTCTGTCTTTCTCTCCCCCTCTCTATCTTCCCCTCCTCTCGATTTCTCTCTGTTCTATCCAACAACTACGACATCAATAACTACAACAATTAAAAACAATAAGGGCAACAAAAGGGAAAATAAATAAATATAATTTAAAAAAAAACCTGGGAGGATGTGGTCACAGAATTTTGGTGGTGGGTGTGGTGCAGAACTGTACTTTGCCATCTTACAATCTTGTTATCCACCAGTAGTCACAAATAAATGGGGACATTTTTTAAAAGTAATGCTACAAAAAGTAGTTACAGGGGTGTTTTACTTCTGGGAAAAGAACAGCTATTGAAAGGATATTAAGTTTAACTCTCTCTGTTAATGTGATAGTCAGCAAACTTGTATTCAAAGCTTACCTTATGCCAGGAACTACTGCTATAAAAATAGTGCACAGGTCACAAACCCTCAAATTAATACTTTTTTGCAGGATATTTGTAGAAGTGAAATATTATTTATGAGACTAACGGGCAGTCTCTAATGTGGGCAATAGGAGTTAGGGCTAGGAAAGACCTTTCGATTATCTAGTTCTTTCTATAAATGAACTATCTTAGTAATATAGCTGTTAGATGATTTTTCTAAAATACATATAAGATATTTGAAACAGAGCAACTGGATGGTAGTAGGACAAATGCATTTCTTCCTTCTTCCCTTCCTTCTTCCCTTCCTTCCTTCCTTTATTTTCCCCCACTTTGTTGCCCTTGTTATTACCCTTGTTGTTGTTATTATTGTTGTCATTGCTGTTGGATAGGATAGAGAGAAATTCAGAGAGGAGGGGAGACAGAGCAGAGGAGAGAAAGACAGACACTTGCAGATCTGCTTCACTGCCTGTGTAGCAACCACCCTGCAGGTGGGGAGCCAGGGACTAGAACGGGAATCCTGAGGCCGGTCCTTGAGCTTCTGCCATGTGCGCTTAACCCACTGCACTGCCGCCAGACCTCCCATTTCTTTACCATAGAGCTAGTATGCTCTCTATTATAACAAACTAACTTTTGATTCAGAAGATGGCAAATTAATTCACCTTTTCAAGCGTATTTCAACACATAGTTTATTCACTTCTATGTTCTTGTCTTTTTTTTCCAGCTATCTCCTTTCAAATTCTTTTTTCTTATTTTTTTTTAATATTTATTTATTTTCCCTTTTTGTTGCCCTTGTTGTTTTTCATTGTTGTTGTAGTTATTGATGTCGTCGCTGTTAAATAGGACAGAGAGAAATGGAGAGAGGACGGGAAGACAGAGAAGGGGAGAAAAAGATAGACACCTGCAGACCTGCTTCACCATCTGTGAAGCAACTCCCCTACAGGTGGGGAGCCGGGGGCTCGAACCAGGATCCTTACATCAGTCCTTGTGCTTTGTGCCACGTGCTTAACCTGCTGCGGTACCGCCCGACTCCCCTTCTTATCTTTTAAGTATATAAGAAACTCTTTGGAATACAGGAGAAGCTTAAATATCTATAAAACACCAAAGATTTATCTTGAAAAGTCAACTATTCTTTAAGAGTTACATCTTGATGATTCAAATTCAAATTAATCAAAAAAGTAGATGTGAAGGGCCAGATTGACGTTCCCCTCTGAAACTGCCTTATTTTATCAATATTCAGAGTTCCTACTAATTGCAATGAGAACTCCATGTACAGAACCAATGAATGGTGTGCAAGATACATATTAATTTTGTGCAGCATTTCCCCTAGTTACTTTTATTTTTTCTTAAAATTAAAGGGGGAAGTGCTTGGTTAAATAGTTCAAGACATCCAAAGAACGCCAAATGTAGCTGGGATTCCTAATTAATATGTGTTTTACAGAGAGGAACGCTTGTAAGTTTGAAAGCATTGGGGAGTTTGATGTTATTTTTGAAATAAATTTTTAATTAAAATTTCCCTAATTGAGCATACTGAAATTCCAGTAAAGGATGCCTTTAAGTACTCCTTGGGGTGTGGAGGATATCCACAGAGATGTGGAGAACTATGTGAATTGGACTGACTATCTCATTAATTCTCCTAACACCCTGGGAAGAAGATAGGAAGCATAATGTGCAAGTCACAATTCACTGAAGTAAAATGACCTTGGAGGGTATGTTAAAACCTTTGATGTCTGGGGACTAAAGAAGCTTAACAAGATTTCTTTCCATCAACCTACTTCCTTTCTTCATGTTTTAGCTTATGAATTAAGCAGAATTCTAAATATGGTGAGTTCCTCACCCTTGCTTTAAGTGATAGAGGCAGATTTTTTTTTAAAGACAGCTAGGATTTATCTGTTATTGTCCCATCAAAGTATACAATTCAGTTGAGCATGTTGCTATGTATATGGCATCAAGTGTCCTCTTAAGGGATACAGAATGCTACAATTATGTCTTTCTTCATCAGTGTATCACACATTCTATCACAATCCAAATATGCAAAGTTGTAAAAACTTTTAAACCCTTTTCAATACAATTTTCATTAGACAGTGGTAGTATGAATGGAAAGGTTTTCACATAAAGTCAAAGCCTGCTCTGCATCATACTTAGATATTAAGGTGAATATGGGAATCCCGGAAAATATTACCTTGCCTTACCAACTGGTTGATAGCAAAGAAAACAACAATGAAAAAGTTAAATTCATAGTTGGAAATTACAAGAATCTGGAGGAAACATGGATATGTGATATCTATTGACCATGTAAACTTCACAGATAAGAGAGGATTGTTATATAGTGATGATTGCTATATAGTAGTAATCTCAGTTCCCATATTACCTGTGTGAGTTCTAAACCATTTTTTAACATTTATTCTTGGGTTGTTAATCAGTAAAAATCACAGAATCTAACATTAATTTCAGATGTCAAGTCAAAATGATATCACTAGACTAGGTTTAGGGAGTATTCTTTTTTCAAAGATTTATTTATTCCCACAAAAACCAAAGCATCACTCTATCACATGTGGTGCTGGGATTGAACTCAGGATCTCGTGATTCTAAGCCCAAAGCTCTAGACATTGCAGCATTTCCCAGGCTACTAGGCAATATTCTTAATGCAATCAGGAAGAACTAGTTTTACCTTCTAAACTTGTAGTTACTCATATGATGCGCAAGATACCTCTCAGTACAAAGCAAAAAAAAAAGAAAAGAAAAAATAGTAATTATCACTCTCTTGAGTTTTATAATCAATGACTACTATGAAAGAATGTGAAATATTTATATTTTATAAGCATATGGTTCACAAGTAAACATAAACTGATTATTTCCATTTCTTTCTAAATTCCAAAGCCATTTTTAGTGTTTATTTGTATAGTTTTTATCTTTAACAGTGGCTTACAAAAATTTAAGATTTTAAGGTACAGCTCCATACCCATCCATAGTATTTGTAAATAAAGGCATCCTCTATCAAGGCCCTTTGCCACCTCCTACTACCCTACCTTCCCACCATAATGACTATACTTCTCATAGTGTCTAAGAGACCATTTGTTTTTCATATTTCTTTGCAAGTCTGTTTGCTTTGGTTATCTGTAGCCTACACATGAATGAGACCATCTGGTAGTTGTCTTTCACCTTTTCTCTTACATCAGTTAGCAAAATAAGCTTCAGTTGTATCCGTTTTCTCCCATAAAGGGTCTTTATTCAGTGGAATACTGTTCACTAATTGGACTCCAAGTTTCTTGAGAATAATTAGTCTCACTTATTAGTTTGTTTGAAAAATGTGTATACTTATGTAACCATAGATTATCAGTGGTATATGTTTTTGAATAGAGAAATAAATGAATGTATGTTGTCCTCCTCTCTATAATTGTGACAGCTTTTCATAATAAAATTCTGTAAACTGTTTAGGAGAGTCTGCTTTAAAGCAGCACATAAAAAGACATATAAGGCTAGTTGTTTTTATTTGTAAAATAAATTTAATGAATTTCCATAATCTGCTTTTAGGCTGATTTTTTAAATATCTTAAGGTGTCCAAGCACTGGCACAGTGAATAAAGCAATGAACTCACAAACATGTAGTCCTGAGTAAACTTGTTGATATTGCCTATTGTTGGTATGCTTCTAGTTCTGCTTCTGAGATCCCTTCTGTTACATTGCTTGACGTTGTGGTCTATTTACATGATCATTCTGTTACATTGGTTTGGTCTCACTCCCCCTGCCTCCGGGAGATTGTGGTTTAGTCTTTGCCTTTTCATGCTTCTCCCTTCTCCTCGCCCCCTATCCTACATATTTCCTTGGTTCCGGTAGGTCGCTGCTGCTGGAGGAGAAAGATGGAGGACAGAATTGTGTGGTGATTAGATTAGATTACTTTTTTGAACCATTGGCTCGTGAATAAAGAAATACAGCTTCTCCGCTCAGCCTTGTGTCCCTGTCTACCACCGCAAAGCTAGCCTGGCATACTGAACTCTGAACTTTGACAACAGCCTATCCCAGAGTTTTCTTTCTTTCTTCCTGTCTCTCACTAATCAATAAATCTTTTAAAATTTCTATTTTAAAAGTTTCAGAACTTGTACTAATATGTTCAGAAGTAAAACTTGATTTGTCACATATGCCATGTACAATTTTCTGTCAATATATTCATTCCATAGAGTAAGGTACCTGCTCTGAATTAAATGTTATATAATAAATATTTGATTTATTTACTATTTTTACTGTCATGCCAGCACTAGTGTTTTTTAAAGTCACATTAATTTGGATATTTAATTCAGAATGAAGTAAAAAAACAATATTTAAACTTGACCCAAAACATAATTTTATTTTCTTCACTAATTCATAAGCTGCTGTCTTTTCTTAGCTTCCAGTTTCTTCTATCTATATGTTGTAGCTTCCTATAGAACATATAACTAGACCTCATTCCTAAATTGATAACTTTTAATAATATAACATGCTAAGCTTTAGAAAAGTATTTCCTTCTTTATATTATTGTTTGCTCACATATTGGTGTCATTCTGTTGTCTACCACATGACAGCAGCGATTGATTAGTTATACATTTTCTGAACTTGGAAATATAAATATTAATTTAAAATATCAATTCTCACACTAATGATGCTTTTTATTGCTATTATACACACTGATAAAAAGGATTTTATGAGGTTATTGTAGATGATGATGATAAAACCCAAGAAATGGTCGCAAGAAAAAGAAACTATTATATTACGGGAGTCGGGCTGTAGCACAGCGGGTTAAGTGCAGGTGGCGCAAAGCACAAGGACCGGCATAAGGATCCCGGTTCGAACCCCGGCTCCCCACCTGCAGGGGAGTCGCTTCACAGGCGGTGAAGCAGGTCTGCAGGTGTCTATCTTTCTCTCCTCCTCTCTGTCTTCCCCTCCTCTCTCCATTTCTCTCTGTCCTATCCAACAACGACAACAATAATAACTACAACAATAAAATAACAAGGGCAACAAAAGGGAATAAATAAATAAAATAAATATTAAAAAAGAAAAAAAAGAAAATTAAAAAAAAAAGAAATTATTATATTACAAGGCATCACATACACTGAAAATTTAAAGGTGGGAAATATACCATGTGGTTTCCTGGATAAATATTTCTGACTTTCTTACTTCATGAAATTTTATGGCAATAACAGTATGCCATTTTGATATGTTTAAAATTTATGAGAGATAACAAAGTTGTGACATTCATTGCCTTTTTTATTAGAACAGATAAGAATGGACTGTAGGTTATGACATTTTCTTTCAATGAAAATTCTAAGAATCACTCTTAAGTATATAGATAACCTTCAATATCACATCACACTGGTTCCCTAGAGAACTTTATTCTTCCTTTATCTGTATTTCTCTTCAATACCCTTGTCAAGGTATGCAAGGGATTTGTGTCACAGAGTCTAACAAACAGGTATAGCTAGATGTTCCTTGATATAGAAATAATATATTGAAAATAAAGAAAAGATAAATATAATAAACAGAATCATCCCATTTTTATTTTATTATTAATTTATTTTAGAATGTGCAAGGTAGATATAGAATCTAAATCTTTTTCACTGAAGGCTTTTATTTGGACCCATGTTTATCAATTTATAAATCTGATGAAGGATGTAAAATTAAATTATACATAGAAATGCAAGCGAGAAAGAGATTTTTAATCACAGACATGATACTGTTTTACTGCCATAGGAGATAGGATGAACAAAAGGCCAAAAAAAGTTTCATAAAATGAATGATGAAGGAAGCATATTAGGATTCCAAGTATAAATGTGAATTCATTGAATTTATTTGTCTTAAACACATTTAAGACAAATGTGTTTGTTTCTACTACATTGAATCCATGTAAGTAAAAATAAGTTAGGATGCAAATATTTATACAAAGTAGGGTGTGCTATATCTAGTTTTAGAAAGGAAGAAGAAGAAAAAGATAAAGAAGAGAAAGATAAAAGGGTTTAGATAACTGCCTATTTTGTGACTAAAACTTCTAGTATACAGGTAAGTAAAAGTGACAGTAGTGAGCATCATGGTGCCTAGGTAGATAGCTTACCAGGAGCATCCATGTTTCTTCCTCCATTAAGATACTAGCTGTGGACCTTATCTAGTACTTAGAAGGATGAGGATTTTTTTTTCTTCATCTAGGTTGTTGAGTATTTTTAGCAATATAACAGAACTTGATTTTGTCAAATATTTTTTCTTTAGTGAAGTGGTCATGGGTTTCATGTTTTGTTCTGTCAACATATTTTATTGGCTGATTTCAGATGTTGAATCACACAGAAAATTATGCATTTCTGGAATGTTTTTACTTAGCCACATTTTATAATTTCTTTTTACACATGAGTAGATTTTATTTGAAATTTTTTATATGTAGATTCATTAGAAATATTATTCTGTAAATTTCCTTTGTTGGAAATCTATTTGGTTTGGGTATCTGTTGTAATATATTGAACAATCAGTGATTGAACCAAAGATTTCCCTTGAATGCCTTGTTGTGCATGATGACTTGCCTGAAGAGAAAGTGTTTTGCTGAAGTGTAGGGCTTACACAGGTAGGATGATATTTAGTTTGTTTTGTGGACTTGGTCAATCAATAGAGTTCTGAATATCCTTGCACAAATTGTTTAGAGGGAAAGTGAATTTATGGAGGTCCTTAACTACCATTCTCCAAGTGAAGAATCTATTTACTTTTTTCTCTATGTTGTATTTGTAGCTATCCATCTCTAATGGTCATTGAACCAACCTAAGATTGTTAAAAAAAAAAAATCCTCACCTCTTCCATTGTGTAAAATATTGATTCCAGTATACTTCCGACCTAGAACCTGTGCCTTTTTATGTTCAAAGTGCTTGTAAAATGAAAGTTACAAACTCTATTGACCAGAGTAAGACATAGAACACTTATTTTCATGCAAATTCCTTCTCTTACAAATTCCCTTTGCTAAACTTAAGTTCAAGTCCCCATTTACTTATCTCTGAAATGTCTTCTCATTTCTGTTCAGAGTGGATTCCTTTTTATTAGAATTTCATTCAAGTATGTGCAACATTTATTTATTGACACCACCCCCCAATGTAAATAATTATATCGTATTCTGAAGTCCAAATATGCAAGATGTTTATCTGAATTTGACATCTTTGAAAGGAAAACAAAATTCAGGACTCTTGCCTTAATTGCTCTTTAGGTCTGAAATCCTAACATTAATTGCTTTCTTTTATTTGTGTCTAGGGTTTTCACTTTTACTTAGTGGGAGAAATATAGAAAAATAAGGGCTTAGGAAACAGCATTATGGTTATGCAAAATGACTTTCATGGCTGGTATGCAAGGACCTGGATTCAAGCTACTGAGCTCCATTTTCAGGTGAAAACTTCACAAGTAGTGAAGCTGGAGGTGTCTGTCTTTCTCCTTCTTTATCTCCCTTGCTTCTCTATATTTCTCTCTGTCTCTATCCAAAAGTAAATACATTTTAAAAATAAAGCAATAATTTATATCTACTATTTTGAGAATCATTGACCGAGTCTGCTCACTTCTTCCAAGAATATTTTAAGGTTTCAAAAAAAAGCAATTCCCAACTAAAAGATATATATCACTTTTTAAAATATATATATATACTGTATGTCATAATATTTTATTCAAATAAATATTCTTTGAGAAAGAAGAAACAATTCTTTTTATTTTTGCTGTTGTTGCCATCATTTGCATTTGAAAACCCCCTAAAACATTTTACTCCTTAAGCTTGTTATTCTTTGTTATACTGATTTACAGCATCTCAATAATTTAGAGAATCTAATTTGTAATTAAGAACATTCTCACTCACATATGCAAATTCTAATGACTACTTGTTATGATCTTGCTATTTTTAATAGCATTAGTACAGCTTGGCTGAAATTTCTTAAAGATCAGGCTAATTTTTATATAGCAGTGTTCTTTTTATAATTGTCTGAGTCATTTATTTGCCATTGCATGAATATTGGCTATTTTCCTTAAAATTTTGGTGTTTACTGAATAACAGAAATATCTTGACACTTCTGAAGCAGTGAACAATTATCACTAGAAGCTAATATTGGGAGACTTCAGTACCCCACTCTCACACTTAGACAGATCAACAAAGCAGAGAACCAATAAAGATACAAGAGAATTGAATGAAGAGATCAACACACTAGACCTCTTGGACATTTTCAGACTCCTCCACCCCAAAAAACTGGAATACACCTTCTTTTCAAATCCACATAACACATACTCAAGGATAGACCACATGTTAGGCCACAAAGACAGCATCAATAAATTCAAGAGCATTGAAATAATCCCAAGTATCTTCTCAGACCACAGTGGAGTAAAACTAACATTTAACAACAAACAGAAAATTATTAAAAGACACAGAATTTGGAAACTAAACAACATGCTCCTTAAGAACCACTGGGTCAGAGACTCACTCAAACAGGAAATTCAAGTGTTCCTGGAAACTAATGAAAATGAAGACACAACCTATCAAAATATTTGGGACACAGCTAAAGCAGTACTGAGAGGGAAACTTACAGCCATACAATTACATATTAAACACCAAGAAGAAGCTCAAATATCACTAGAAGCTCTGTAGTCATAGGGAATAAATGTGGGATTTATTTAAAAGACTTCTTCAGTGGAAATGCTTTGATAGGTAAAGCTTTGATTGTGGCATTAGTCCATCCCTAAGCAGGTAAATCTAGTTTTAGACCTAATTTGAACTGTCTTACTATTCTTACTATTACTATTCTTACTGTCTCAATTGAATAAATCAATTAAACCAAGTTCTATGTAGGTAACCTTGCTTTCAACAGAAATTACTTTGCCAAAAATCATGTGGTTGCAGTGGTTATCTAGGAATAGGACAACAAATTGAACCAATATATGTGTTCAGGTTATTTAAAGATCAAATTAGCATTGTTGAAGAAAGCCAACTCTAACAAGCATGATTAGTACAGTTAGTAACAAAACAGCACACAGAATTTCAGCTATGTATCATTCTGTACATACAGAAATAGAAGCACAGACATTTTTCAAGTATGACACAATAATTATATCATGTTTTTTAAAATGGTACTAGAAGGGGGAGTTGGGCGGTAGCACAGTGGGTTAAACGCACTTGGCGCAAAGCACAAGGACTGGCAGAAGGATCCGGTTTGAGCCCCCGGCTCCCCACCTGCAGGGGTGTCACCTCACAGGTGGTGAAGCAGGTCTGCAGGTGTCTATCTTTTTCTCCCTCTCTCTGTCTTCCCTTCCTCTCTCCATTTTTCTGTCCTATCCAACAATGATGACATCAGTAACAACCGCAGCAACAATAAAAAGACGAGGGCAACAAAAGAAAAATAAATAAATAAATGAAATTAAAAAATGGTACTAGAAGGTTTGCTCAGCTCTCTATAGTGCATAACAGCCTATAAAAATTACCTCACCTGTGGTCCAGGAGGTGGCATAGTGATAAAGCTTTGGATTCTCAAGCAGGAGGTCCTGAGTTCGATCCCCAGCAGCACATATGCCAGAGTGATGTCTGGTTCTTTCTCTCTCCTCCTATCTTTCTCATTAATAAATAAATAAAATCTTTAAAAAATTATGTCACAATTTCAAGAATAAGAAATACAAATCAGAAAATCTGAGGTAATTTCCTTTGTAACATCAACAGTATCTCTTCTGGGCAGGGTGGTAGAGCACTAGGTTAAGGGCACATATGACCATGTACAAGGATCCAGTTTCCAGTCCCTACTCCCCACCTGCAAAAAGGACAATTCATGAGTCATGAAGTGGGTCTGCTGGTGTTGATCTTTCTCTCACCTTTTCTAACCCCCTTCCCTCTCAATTTCTCTGTCCTGTCAAGTAAAAATAAAGTAGGAAGTAAAAAAAAAAATAAGGTGGAAAATGTGGCTGCCAGGAGCCATGGATTCATAGTGCTGGCACTAAGCCCCAGCGATAACCATAGAGGCAAAGTATATATTCCTTCTAGAACTTTTGCTTTTAAATCTAGATCTTCTAAATTGCAGAATCTGGTGGCTTTTTAATTCATCATAGCTATATCTGAAATCCACAAACCTTCAATGTTAATAATTATACTTTTTCTCCCCCTCAGATTCTGAGGCATCATATTTTTTTTATTTTAAAGCTTTAATTCCTCTCTTAAATAGCCAACGGGTATGTACTATACTTAATCAAATCTGTGATGCTGTCCATTATGATATATAAAGCTTTTAATATACCCTAAAGAAAGGAAAGTCTTGTTATTTAATTTATCGATACCACAAATTGTTTAACTCAGTGAGATTTTATAAATACAAGCTTATAAATATATGCTTACTTCTTCCAAGAATATTTTAAGGGTTCAAAAAAGCAATTCCCAACTAAAAATATATATATCACTTAATTTTTTAAATTTGTGTACTGTATGTCATAAATTTTATATTTTATATATATATTATTATTTTATATTATATAGTATATAATATACTATATGTCATATAAAAGTATGTGTCTTGGAGTTAGTAAAATACAATTGTCTTTCCTTGAACAGTTTCTTCTAACAATTCCAGAACCTTTCGTTTAATCTTCCTACTTTGAACATCATAGAAGATGGTTATAACAACTACTAAATTATTTTAAAACTATTCTTTTCATCCACATTACCTAATTCTAGAATTATCTTCTTCAGTTACTCATCTCTGAAATAGCTAGTCTTTAAAATGGTTAGCTTTGTAAATGGCTGATATTGTAAATTGGTGTTTGTAACCTCATCTCATTACTTAGTGCCAATTATTTTTCTTATACTTTATCTATACCCTTCTTTTCTGAAATCTCACCTTTCTTATGAACCTCTTCCTCTTCTGCCTTCTTCTTCAGAGGATTGTCCTGACTTTGTCCTTATATTATTAAAATCTATCTTAAGTAAAATTTGTTTCAATTATATAATATTTTAAACCATTTTATCTATTCATTTTCTATATCTCACCCATTTTTCCACTTTCAGATTAAGCAGTAAAATTGCCATGCTTTTAATCTCAATCCTATTTGCTCTCATTATTTAGATCTTGTTTTATAATGTAGTTTTCCACCAATATCTTATATTTTGAAATTTGTTTTCCACGTGTGTGTGTTTTGTTTAGCTTTATTTATTTTTTTTTTATAATTTTTATTTATAAACAGGAAAAACTGACAAGAACCATAGGATAAGAGGGGTACAACTCCACACAATTCCCACCACCAGAACTCTGTATCCCATCCTCTCCCCTGATAGATTTCCTATTCTTTAACCCTGTGGGAGTATGGACCCAGTGTCATTATGGGATGCAGATGGTGGAAGGTCTAGCTTCTGTAATTGCTTCCCTGCTGAACATTAGCATTGACAGGTCAATTCATACTCCCGACTGTTTCTCTTTCCCTCATGGGGCAGGGCTCTAGGGAAGCAGGGCTCCAGGACACATTGGTGGGGTTGTCTGTCCAGGGAAGTCTGGTTGGCATGATGGTAGTATCTGGAACCTGGTGTCTGAAAAGAGAGTTAAAATATAAAGCCAACCAATTGATCATGAACCTAAAGGCTGGAATAGTGCAGATGACGACTTAGGGGTCTCCATTTTGTAGATAGTTAGTAAACCTATTTTAGGTATATTCCAAAAGGCCGTGACTACACTAGTGTTTTTGTTTTATTTATTTATTTATTTATTTGAGCCTGACATCTGATATGTAGGTGGACCCAAGTTATTGTCTGGGGAGATGATGCCATGGCTGGAAAAAGGAACAGAAAGTTGTATCAGGGAAGAGAGTAGCTACCAAATAAGGGAGAGGTATATAAATATTGTTGACTGTAAACCCCACTGATTTGATGTGATCTGGGGCCCATATTCAACTAAGGAGCCTATGTGACCTCTGCATCCCTGTAGATCTGAGCTCACATTCTGTGGTCATGGGTAGGAACATTCCAAGCTGCCCCAATTTTAGATCCCATCTTCATCAGGTGGAAGAGAGTATGTTGTCCAGCCTCCCTTGAGAGGATGGAAAATTCTCTATTATAGTTTATCCATGTTGAGGGCAAGGTCCTATGGGGGCCCACGAAGGGGTCTATTGTGTTGTTCCTGATAGAGATGACCAGTAACAATGGAGAGTGGGATTTCTTCAAGGTCTAGGCCCATCTTTTTTCTTTGGGAATCTCTGGACTTCCCCGAGTAGGGCCCCAACTGATGGGGTGGTGTGATAGTGACTAAAGAGTAATCATTTAAGTGTTCCAGTCTCTTGTCCTTAGTCAGCTTTTTCAGTCCTTATGTTGATAAGGTTAGCTTTGAAGTGACTGAGGGAAGTGTGATTGGAGGTAGGTGAGGTGGTTATCTACTTCTAAGTAGACACTATTTCATTAGGAACTTTATGGTGTCTTTTTAGGTCTTTCTTAAGTGAGCTAAATCAGAAAGGCAAAGATGAGTATGGGATGATACCACTCGTAAACAGAAGTTGAGAAAGAACAGAAAGGGAAACTCAAAACAGTTTGACTTAGTGTGGAATAGAGCACCAAAGTAAACATCTCTGGGTTGAGGGTGAGGATGAATGTTTGGCTTCATTGGGGGGTGGGGATGATGGGATGGGACACAGTCTTTTGGTGGTGGGAATGGTATTTATGTACACTCCGATTAACTTATGGTCATGTAAATTACTATTTAATTAATATGAGAGGGGAAAATTGATTGAATATCTCAAACTTTTTAATGCATAGACTGTTTCTAGCAGCTTTCTTTTTGTACTTTCTTTCTTTCATTTTTATTCCATAGAACAGAGAGAAATTGAGAGGAGAGGGAAAGACAGTAGGAGAGAAAGACACCTGCAGACCTGTTTCACCGTTTATGAAGCATTCTCCTGAAGGTGGGCAGGGGGTGCTCGAACCTGAGTCCTTGTGAGTATCTTGTGATTTGTACTCTGTTTGCTTAACCAGGTGTACCACTGACCAGCCCCTGAAATTTTCATTATCAAATACAGAAAAGCACTTTTAAATTTCTATATAAAGCATAAAAGAAAAAAATTCTAAGTATTACACCACTCATACAATTTTGTCTGTCTCAGTTTCTATTAGCACATAATTTTGGGAGAACTACTGCAATTCCCAAAGGAGAAAATGGGGACACAGAACTCTTGATTTACAAAATTATGAAGTAACAGGGGTAAAATTCCACACCGTTCCCACCACCCCTGTTACCTCATAATTTTGTAAATCAATTTAAATCATTAATAAAATTAAAAAAAATAAAAAGGAAAAGTTTTCAACTTATTATTATTATTATTAATGCAGTGCTATTTGTCACAATGAATCCTAAAATTATAGCCAGGCTAAACAAAACTTAGCAAATTTCTCTCATATAAAAAGTCTTAGGGGGCCCAAGTGGTGGTGCATCTGCTTGAGCACACATATTACAATGTGCAAGGACCTTGATTCAAGTCTCTGGTCTCCGCCTGCAGTGGGAAAGCTTTGCAATTAGTGAAGCAGTGCTGCAGGTGTCTGTCTGTCTCTCTCCCTCTGTATCTCCCCCTTCCCTCTAGATTTTTGGCTGTCTCTATTCAATAAATAAAATAATAAAATTATATAAAAAAACAGAAAGTCTTAGAACCTTTAATAAACTCACATATATGACTATGTCTTGAAAGTAAGCCACAGTGCTTAATACTTCAAATTTTATTTTATTTTATTTTTTTATTGGGGATTCATGTTTTATAGTTGACAGCAAATACAATAGTTTTTGCATCAAAGATCCTGGTTCAAGTCCCCTGTCCCCACCTGCAGAGGGAAAGCTTTGTGAGTGGTGAAGCAGTGTTGCAAGTGTCTCTCTGTCTCTCCCTATCACCACTTCTTTCTCAATTTCTTCCCATCTGTATTCCATAAATAAATAAAGTAATATACACAAAAAATTAAAAAGACTCTGTGCAGGCAGACACTTGAGAAATAAATGGGTTTTTTTTAGAAAGATAAATATTTTTCCACACTTAGCCTTGTGAAGCAGGTCTGCAGCTATCTAGCTTAATCTCTTCTTCTGTATCTCTCCTCCCCCTCTCAGTTTTTCTTTGTCCTATCAAGTAAAATAGGAAGAAATATAAGTAAATAAACAAGAAAATGGTAGAAGAAAAAAAAACACTAGTTTGTGCATGCACAACATTTCTGTTTGCCATATAATAATACAACCCCCAGTAGGTCCTCTGTCATCATGTTCCAGAACCTAGAACCATTGCTACTTTATAGTGAAGACAAGGTCCTTGAGATGCTCACAGAGACTTATGATGATGATCCTGATAGAAGTGACAGCATCAGCATTATTGTCACCCCTTAGTCTAAGTCTAGGATCTGTAACTTTGTTAGAGAGTGCACTATTTGAAATGGAACTAGGCAGTTCCACATGTAAGTGAAGGTCTCACTAGATTATTGAAGTTAAAAGATTGACATCTCAGGCTTGTCGTTTTTGGATACAGAAAGAAATAAAAAGGCAGTGGCAGCATAGCATGGCCTGGTGGCACTGATTAGATTGATTTAGTTGGGGTCAGTAGAGACAGTATAACAGGGTTGAGGATTAAGAGGAGAAACATTAAGGAATATAAGCAAAGTCCCAGATGTCCCAGGAATAGGAGAAATACAAAATTTTGAAGAGAATAGGGAAGATTCCTTGCAGTCTCAGAGTTTAAGAAGGTAATAGCTAATTTCTGTTATAACCAAGTTACTTGGGAGCTTGGTTTATTTTGCAAATCACATGATTACGATTTACTGTACCATTCTTGACCTCCCCATGATTTATGTCATTTAATGCTGTCTATAGATAACTATACTTTAGATATAGATGGGACCAACTGACTCAGCTCTATCTGGTTTAAAGCTTTTAGTGAATTTAGTACTTGAAAATAAAGTTATTTTTTCATCAGGTTCTTTGCTGAGGATAAGAAAATTAGTATAGAATGTAGAATCATCATAATTCAGCCTCTGCCCGCTTCCCAGTCTTCCTACTATAATTAGAACTCTACTATAGCAAATCAACTTTATGACTTATTGCTAAATTAAGTGAACTTAAGTAAAAAAAAAAATGACATGTGTTCTTATTTATTTCTTCTTCATTTATGATATTAACCTCTCCTCTTAACTTTTTGTATTAGATTGGGCCTCCCAAGATGTGCCTAAGTAGGATATGTATTATGCAGAATTAAATAAATAAATAAATCCAATTTATCCAATAAATAAATAAATCCAATTTCTTATTGTCTGTTGAAGACAGGATTTTTCTATGAACCTCTTCCTTTCTGTCTTCCTTCTTCAAATTATGGAATGTATCTCTGCATAAAAGATATAGAGATGCCCTTATCTTCAGAGACAGGGGCAGGAAGTTATACAAACAAGCTGCTTAGCTCACTAAATTAGTTGTTAAAATGGTACTTTTCAAGAATGTCTTGTCTTATCTATTCATCACAGATTTATTGCTTCATTGTCTACAAACTTTATGAGTTGCATTTTTGGGGCTGTTGGAGGAAGGGAAAGTAATTTCCCTTCTTCCCCTTTTAGGTTTTTGACTGAAACACTTCCTACAAAATAAAACAGATTAGCAGTAACAACAACAAACAAAAGATTAAAAACATATATGCTTCCGCTATAGATTTGAGATGCCCAAGAAAACTGAATAATTTCTTTAAATAGCACGGGTCAACAACTTAAACATCATCTTCAGCTAAAGACAAAGGATGTTGGAGGGAAGGGAGAGCTCAGTTCTGAGTTACAAAGACAGATAAAATAAACAAGGGTGTGGTTGCTTCTGTAATTCTAGCTTGCTGTTTCTCCATTTGGTAAGAAATTTGTGCTGGGGAAGATAGCAAATGACCTTCATGGTTGAGGCTCTGAATTCCCAGATTCTTTCCCTAGTACCACCACCAAACCAGAGTTGAGCAGTGCTCTGGTGAAAGAGAATGAGACAGTGAGGGAGAGAGAAGAAAAGAAGGTCTCATTATAACATGTTCATAAAAGCTTCCAGAGCTTTTCCTGTGCTTGCTGGCTTTTGAAAATAACCTGCTCAGAATAATTATTATGTTAAAGAGGCATATTTAAAGGTAGCTTTTACTTCTTCCCTCTAGTGTGTTTCAGTGTTCTTAACTTTTTTAAATCAATAACTTACGTAAAAATGGCATATCTCAGTTTCTGGTACTGTCTCCATTCTTTCTATCATCTTATAATTTCTGATCTCAAGGTGTGTGTGTTTGTGTGTGTGTGTGCGTGTGTTTGTATGTCTGTGTGTGTGAACTTAGGGTCTTGCACATGCACAATTGTCATTTAATGTCAATTAATTTCAAATTTTAATGTTAATTAATTGTCAAAAATGTCATTAATTTCCCAGTCTACTTTTTCATTCTGAGTGATGGAAACAGAGGCAGGCAGTACAGAATCAGAGTTTTTCCCCATTCCATCACATTGCCAATACCATCAATGTGTTGTCAAGACTAGAACCAGGGCCAGTTGAATAGCAGTGTAACCCACTGGTAATCACAAATTTAAAAAATGGGAAAATTGATTTAAAAAAACAGAAAGAAACCCTTTAGTTATATCCAGATCACCTCAAACTCCAAATGTAGGTTTCAGTTGTTAGCACCTTCACCCTATTTATAAACGTGTTCCTTTATTTCTACTTGTAATTTGTGCTACCTCATCTCTGTTTATTATACTAGCCTAGATTAAGGGTTGAGCTGTCTCATAAATGCATCTAACATTGTTACTAAGTTTCCTAACTAAAGCTCATATTTGATCACAACAGAATATTAGTAGTTATGCGTCTTTTGAGAAGAGAAATTATAAAAGCATGATAAAAGTTTTGCATTGCCTCTATAAACTGTCTTATAATTTTATTGATCGTGACTCCTTGTATCCTCTTTTAATTTATCTTTTAGTCTTGAATTTTCTGTAGTTTCCAGTGTATCTCCTCTTTCTCTCTTTCTCTCACTCACTCTCACGTGCCAGCACCACTACACAGAGCTCTTGGCAGCCAGCTTTTCCTTTTTTTTTTTTTCTTTATAATTTTTACTAGATAGGACAGAGAAAATTGAGAGAGGATTGACAATAGAGGAAGAGAAACAGACACCTGCAGACCTGCTTCACCTCTCATGAAGTGGAGCCCCTACAAGTGGAGAGTGGAGGCTTGAACCCGGGTCCTTGCACTTGGTAATATGTACAGTTAACCAGGTGTGCCACTTTCTGCCTCTCCCCTCCCCCCAATAGTCTCTGTTATTTTCTATGTATATTTGCTTATGTGTTGGGAATATTCATTATTACACAATTGTTTGTCTTCTTTAATTCTCATGTTAAAAATTTTAAATACTTATGAAAAACATATTTTTGTGAAGATAGTGTTATTTGCACCCCCAATAGATAAAACATCCATATTCTATGTCTTCACGTACATAAATCTGTCATAAAATGTATCTATCTGCTTGATCAATATTTATAATTTTCCTCTGTTGGAATATGAATTACTTAAAGGATAGGATAATGTTTTATTAATGTTCCTATCCTCAGGATCACAAGTAGTACTTCACATATGGGATCAATGAGTACTTTTTTTTAAGATTTTAAATTTTTTTATATTTATTTTCCCTTTTGTTGCCCTTGTTATTTTTCATTGTTGTTTTAATTATTAGTGTTGTTGTTATTAATGTCATCCTTGTTAGATAGGACAGAAAGAAATGGAGAGAGGAGAGGAAGACGGGGAGAGAAAGATAAACACCTGAAGACCTGCTTCACCACCTGTGAAGTGACTTCCCTGCAGGTGGGGAGCTGGGGCTCGAACCAGGATCCTTACACCGGTCCTTGAGCTTTGTGCCGCTTTGTGCCACTTTGTGCACTTAACCAGCTGTGCTACCGCCCAACTCCCGGAATCAATGAGTACTTAATGTTTTTACTTGAATTATAGAAATGGACAGTTTTTGACACCTTGTGCAGCGTTCTTATGAGTCGATCTGTGCATCGTTAGTCAGACAGGTCTTATTTGAGGGCATAGTTCTTATGATTTTTGCCCAAGTAAAATCCTGAGAGCAGTGTAAAAGGAAAATAAAACATAAAAATTGATATAGAGCTTGATAGTGGGTAGTAATATATAAATACAATATGTTCTCCCTTTCGGCATTTCTCTGAAGTCAAATGAAAATCACATTAGACATACTGACATTTGAACTTACCCTAAGGGGAAAGATGGCCTTCATCTAAAGCATATGTATGAAAACCTTAACTTCATCCTGAGCAAAATGTAGGCAAATTTCTGACTGGTGCAAAGAAGACCCATACACATTAATTTAGTTGTTGCTTGGATTCATTATTATGTAATGACTAAATTGTCTTTTAAATTCCTTACCACTGTAAGATTCAGTGACTCCGTTGAGTTATATGTAATGTGTGCCACTTTGTTTCTGATTATGTGATCCATGTAGCCTGTACACTCATAAAATATTTAATATATTCAAGTCATGTTTTACTTCTTGATAACATGGATTTTATAAACTGGAAAATACTGATTCAGAAGATGGTAGTACATCACTCATTTTATTTCAAGAAAAATACTCTTAAATAGGGAAATATTTAACACTTCTCCATAACTAGTATATTTAAACAAGTTTTATAGTGCTATTAACTCACAGGTGAACAAATAAAAATGTTAATTAGAATATTCACCACAAGAATAATATCTTAAATTTAAAAATTCTATCTGCAGTGAATTTTTGTGGCCAAGTTACAGAACACTCAATCTAGTGGCTTAGAATGGAAATGCAAAAAAGACCTCTAAATAGAAGAGTAAAAAGAGATACTGACATAATATGAAAAGAATTCTTTTTCCAACAAAAGGCTGAATATATAAATCATTATGATGAAAAATACCTTTCTTCTTAGTTATATTCAATCTGCAAATCATAAACTCATTCTTCCTACCCCAAAATGGCTTGGATTTTATTTTAATGTTTTTTTTTTTCCTCATGCTTCTACTCATTCTACATCTGTTCTGACTCTTCTTTCAATCATTTCCTTTGTGATTGCTTAGCTTCATGCTTCCTATATTTTGTTAGACTGAAATGTAATGTACTCAAGATTTGTATTGGCAGGCCCAGGCAGCTCGTCAGCACTGTAGCAAGCTTTCATCTCAAATGGGCAAGGCAGGGAGGGCTGTAGATGGGGAAACCAGTCTCCGGAAAATGGAGGCATAGGGGAAGAAAAACCCATTTATATTTCTGAAGTGGCTAATGTTCCTTGTTGCACAGTTATTCTAGAAGAGAATACTTCTCTTCAGATAAGTACTAGCAGCTGTGCCATCTGCAGAGCAAGATACCTGTTACAAAACACGTAGCTTGGATTATTTTTAATAGTGTGATATCTGTCTCCTGTTTACTTATATTCACTAAAGTATCTTCAGGTCTACTGGCTTCATTAACTCCCATTTACAGTGTTTTTGGCTCACCTTGAGTTCTGTTGCCGACCAACTAATGGGCCTCAGGGAGGCATCTGGTCAGAAAATTTTTTTCTCTGAAGCTTTTCAGCTTGTGCCAAGTTGTTTGGTCATCATATTAACCAATGTGTGTGTGGAGGCAGGGGTGGGGAGGGGATTAGATTTCACTTACAGTTTTATTTTTAATAGAACAGGTACATGATAAAAATCTAATAAATGATTCTGTATGCACAGACCAAAAAAAGGCTTTATTTTTATTCCTCTCATTAATAACTTTCTAGAGTTTTCTGGGATTGCCTTGGCAATAGAATACCAAATTTTACCTGTTTATGTGAATAGTAATTATATATTCTGCGTGGCAGAAAGAACTCGGCAGGGCTCTGAGGAAGTCTGTTAGTCATTTCATCATTTTATGCAGCATTGATCTTGCTGACTGCACACAGCACTAATAGAACAAGTTAATGGAGTTTATTCTGTCACAAATGCTGCCAGTTAAAGAAGGTGATTGCCATGTGTGGAAAACCAGGCTCTTTAACTTCTTCTAAAAGCTGTATTGAAATATTAAATCTGTCATCTACCACAGAGGAAATACATAAATATGACTTTCCTAAAATGAGTTGAGGTGGACTTTAGTATGTCAATGTAAAATTGCAAGAATTTGGGGGTAATCTGTGGTCACAAATCCTATAGTAAAATATATTTACTTATCTTTTCAGTAACAAACCTCCCAACATCAACATGCTAGTTTATTTCCTCCCCAAAGTCAAATTATATTAAACAGACACATGTGAAACTCATACTTGATGAGCTGAATTTAAACCAAATTGTGCTGTTTAATAAGTAACTTACAGCCTTGGATTGGTGTTGATAAAGATGTGAAAACCAAATGTTGTTTCCCAAGCTGCAAAATTGCATGTTATTCATGGTAAAATATGAAGCTGATTATGAGATTCAATGGTAATCAGACTGAATTAATAGGAGTCCTTTAACAAACCTTCATTTTTCTCAATAGTTCTGACAATCCAAGTAAATACAAGTTGAGAGGGTGTACCAATTCAGAAAATTAATTTAACATCTTACTTAGTGCCTAAAATATATCCTCAACTGATCAATAAAACTACCTAATTAAAATACTCTTTTATGTACTTCAAAGTTTTTGAAGGAATGTGGGTTCCTATTTATCCAGGTCTAATTGTTAGTTGAAACTAATCAGGAATGAAATTTATATATTGTTGTAGTTAGTATAGTATAAAGAGACTAGTTGTGATTTGTATGCTATATCTATCCTTTTGAAGTTTCCCTAAACAAAAAAGAGCTATTGACTTTCTTTCAGGAAAAAAGTTCATAAAAAATTTTGTATTCCTTTTACTGAAGCATTTTCTTTTTTTTTTTTTTCCTTCAGGGTTATTGCTGGGCTCAGTGCCTGCACCATGAATCCACCGCTCCTGGAGGCCATTTTCCCCCCTTTTTGTTGCCCTTGTTGTTGTAGCCTCATTGCAGTTATTATTGCCATTGTTGACGTTGCCTTGTTGTTGGATAGGACAGAGAGAAATGGAGAGAGGAGGGGAAGACAAAGAGAGAAGGGGAGAGAAAGATAGACACCTGCAGACCTGCTTCACCGCCTGTGAAGCGACTCCCCTGCAGGTGGGGAGCCGGGGCTCGAACCGGTATCCTTACACCGGTCCCTGCGTTTTGCACCACGTGCGCTTAACCCACTGCGCCACCGCCCGACCCCCTACTGAAGCATTTTCTAATGTGTTTCTATTAAGCCCATAACAATTAAAAATTGAATGCTCTAAGTGATCTCTTTTACTTGTAAATTACATGTATAGCATAATCATAATATATAAAAAATTATAGACATTATATAGTATTTGCACAACTTTAAACATTGAAATAAATTAATCATAAAATGTGTTGCTGAAGTGCAATATTAGAACAAGAAATATTATAAATTTTTAACTCCCTACTAGGAGAAGTTAGTATCATAACCACTAGAATAGTATTTTCTCTTACCATCTTTTAGCATCCTAAGTTGTTGGAGTACTTATACTCCAACAGAGTATAAATTAAAATTTAGATGAATCAATTTAGACACCAACATTTAAGTAATCCACTCCTTAAATGAGTCACACAGTAACAAAAGTAGGAATGGATTAATAGTTATAGATCATGGAATTTATGAATATAGTTAAAAAGTAAACATCTAACCTTCATGTCCAGATATGAGAGATTATTCTACTAAAATAATCTTCCTAACAGAAACAACTGTAAGTGCTAGTATTTTCATAAGTGTATTCTTCAAACAGCTTTAGAAGCAAGCTAAGATGAATAGAAACTATGAAGCCAAGATAAAGATACCGTAGAGGGGAAGAGTGTATTTTAGATGAGTTTTACATTATGCATTACTTTTCTTCTGAAGGTGTTTGCTGATTCCTATGCGTAATATTATGAAAGGATGAAAAAATAAGCAGACAACAACAGCTAACAGATTGAAGAGGTATTTAGAGCTCTCATCAGTTTCACAAAGATGATCAGTATTAACTTTTTGGAATTTTTGTTTTATCAAGGAAAGGAATATTAATAAATATCGTAAATTTTCCAATGTGATTCCTAAAATGGTATTGCTTATAAGTAACCTAGAAATTGAACCGTTTTAAAACTCAAACCTATTTTTAAATGTTTGATCACCTGACTCTCAAAAATTAAATGCTCTATAAGTCAAAATGGCAATGAGTATCTCATAAAATGCTCTAATAAATAATATCTGAATTTCAGTTAAACAGCAACAGGAATGCCAGGGTATAGGAACACATGGGTAAAATTATAGAGAAAAAGAGATGATGAAAATTAAAAGAGATGAATGAGATATTGAAGTCATCAGGTATAGACCAAAAATAGCCATTGTCCTTAAAAATTGCAGGAACGGGGGGGAGGGGGGGGGATGGTCAATGGCTTCCCTGGAAAAGTACAATCTTTACCATGCAGCAGGCCACAGGAATGGACATCTTACTTAGGCCATGGGAGCAAGCAATGCAGAAGTTTCATAAACAGTAAAACAGTTCTATAGAATCTCTTTTCTTTCTCTTTGTCTCTCCATTTGTCTTTCTCTGCCTTACATTCTCTGTCAGAAAACCAAAGAGTCGCAAAGCCCCAGTGAAACCCTGGCTGCAAGAGAAAAACAAAACAAACAAACAAAATTCATTGGAGTGGCTAAATAGAAAAAGGAAAGGGTTTATTGGTGAAAGGACGGCTTCAAATTATAAGTTGGAGAATTATGTGCGATATCAATAGTACAGGCTGCAGCACAAGCTTCAAAAAAAGTGCATGGAAACTGCTTATATTTATTCTCTTATCTTCTCTCTTTCATATGAAACTGTCCCATATAAGATAAATAAAATATGAGATGTTAGAATGATGCAATTATTGATACATGGTAGGGGGCTTTCTAAGAACAAGCATGCATATTTATAAAAGGAGAAAGTGGACATTTGCACAGCAGAGAAACCTACAATAAGTATAAATAGTCATGCACTCCGTGGATAGAAACAATGGTGAAGTTCAGTGACCATTTCTTTTAGTTTGGTAATGAGAGAGGTGTCTAGGTGATCTCCATTGACCAGTTGTTATAGGAGCCAGTGATACAAGGTTCCTTAACAGTATTTGTAAGGCTGTCTTTGTTTCATTTGAAGTCAAAAGAATTACAAAGTCTGCTTCCAGGAAGGTATTGTCACATCCTGAAAACTGCAAGCCTCAAGCCAGTTTGCTTTTGCTTTCTTAACTCCTAAAAAGTATGTTTCAGATTTATTGGAGAAAACAGGGGTCATAAAATTATAAAACTTTTGATTATTTTATTTTTCCTCTGCATAGTAAACCCTGGAAAATAATTTAAAAGGAAGATGATTTTATCAAAGTGTCTTCCTGACATTTTGAAATCTATGAAAAATAATTACAACAAAATCTTGAAGTTGAGAATAAATTTTAACTAAAATTACCTATCATGGAAGGACGGGAAATTGTACCCATGTGACAGCAGCTGTCTTATAAATCATTATTTCTTGAATAAAACACAAGAGGGAAAGTATGAAAAATACAAGGTGAAATACTGATAAAGTGTTGCCGATTTCAGTAGATCCTAAGGATAAAAAAGGGGAAGGCAGAAAGGGAGTAAAGTAGGTTTGGGCACTAAGTGTCCTACTGTGGAGAAAGAGGACAGTCTGGTGATGATGGAGACATGTGTCAATAGACTCATAAAACATTTCCTCAATAAAAATACCTTTTAAAAAGGAAAGAAAATAGAATCATTTTAAATTGCAGTAGAATAAACTATTTTAGGGATGACTGTTGACTGAGAAGGTAGGTATTGTGCAGTAGTGTATGAACTGAATAAATGGAGAACCTGATGAGAGTTTTTCACTTTGTTTTGGAAAGAGTGGCTGATTCAGACAAAGAGGAAACACTTTGGAGATATCAGTAGTAATTTTGCAAAATTAATGGGCACACCTCCATCCATAAATGATAATATCTGATAAACTTCAAAACATATGTACAGGAAGAAAATCAAAGATAAGGTAACTGTCTTAAAACTAATTAGGAATAAAGGAAATAGACACAGTGCTTTCAAAGAGATGCTCTCACAAATATGATATCAAACAAAAGACACTAATATGATGTATTTAGAGCACTGATTTTTATTCTCAATTTTGGGACCATGCTTAAAAGAAAGAACAAGGGAGCTGAGATTGAGTCTGGCGCCTAAGACCACTCTAAGAACCCTGGGTCCATACTCCCAGAGGGATAAAGAATAGGAGAGCTATCAGGGGAGGTAAGGGGATGGGATACAGAGTTTTGGTGGTGGGAATTGTGTGGAGTTGTACCCTTCTTATCCTATGTTTTTTGTCATTGTTTCCTTTTATAAATAAAAATTTAAAGAGGGAAGGAGAAAGAGAGAGAAAAAGGGAGAGAGAGAGGGAGGGAGAGAGAGAAGGGAGAAGAGGGAAGAGAGAAGAAACCACAACACCAGACCTTTTCTTGGAACTGTTGAACTCCTATGTGGTATGCTTGAGCTCCCACTTGTACAAGCACTCATAGCCAGATGGGTAACCTTCTCTACTTGCTATCTCTGCTATTAGTCCTAGAGTGTTGATTAAACAAACAAACAAGAACAATACCCAGTAAATTGTATCAACAAATGTACAGGGAAGAAAAATAAATTCAGGTAAAACTGAGTGAATCTTAATATAATGCTATAATTTTTAGAAGACGTGGTAGAATATGGGACACAGTGAAACAGGAGAAATATACAAAAGTTATTATCTGCTTCTGTGTAAAGACAATCAGCTTTATATAACCATAGTAATATATGGTGGGATGCATATTATGTATAAAATAAAAATACTAGGTGTTAGTCAGACTACTTCAGGATATTATATTATCATCTGGTGAAATTTATTCCAGTTATCCAAAAATTTATAGATTGATCAATTTAATTTATAGTAAGCAAGCTAAAGTCTAGGTGTATATCATGCTAGTCTATGCTATTTCACAAAATTCAAAAATTATTCACAAAAAGCAATCATAGGATAGGGTAGGCTAGGATATTCTTCAACGAAAAGAAAAGCATCTCTGGAAATACTCTGTAACATCCTTAGTGGTGAGATTCTGAATGTTTTCTTCTTGAAGTAAAAAATATGAGAAGGGTGTTTGTACTCACCATTTTTTTAATTATGTTGATTTTAATTAAGTTTTTTATTATTTGTCATTGCAATTATTAGCTATATCAAATTTATATCAATGTTTGGTAAATACAGTTGTTACTGTAGTTTTCCAAATGACTACTGAGAACTGGGCACACACAATCAATGGAGGGCAAGTAGAAAGAACACACTATTATCTTTATTATAATGATAAAGCCATCTTTTTTTTTATTTGTAAAATAGAAAATATCGACAAAACCATAGAATAAGAAGGATGAATTTCCACACATTTCCCACCACCAGAGTTTCATATCCCATCCCCTCCATTGGAAGTTTTCCTGTTCTTTATCTCTCTGGGTACATGGACTCAGGGTCCTTAGGGGTGCAAAAGGTGGGAGGTCTGGTTTCTGTAATTGCTTTTCTGAGGGACATGGTTATTGACAGTGGATCTATACTACCTGCCTATCCCTATCTTTTCTTACAGGGGAAGGGCTTTGGAGAGGTGGGGTTCCAGGGTACATTAGTGAAGTCCTCTGTCCAGGCGAGTCAGAATAACATCATGGTAGCATCTGCAACTTGGCGTTTGGAATGTGTATTTTTTGCTTACTCCTTTCTTGTGGGACTCAGTTCAGTGATTCTTTAAGGTGGGGCTGATTGTGGCAAATTCCTTTAGTTCTTGAATATTTGATAAAACCTTTATTTCTCCCTCATATTTGAAGGATAATTTTGCAGGATACAATATTTGTGGCTGGAATTCCCTCTCCTTTAGAACGTCGAATATATCATTCCACTCTCTCCTTAACTCTAGAGTTTGTAAAGAGCAATCTTGTGGACTATGTGAAAGCTTGGTAGAGCTTAGGGGAGCTCTTCCATCCTTGGATGGAGGTCTGGAAAGACACCCCACTTATTAGCCTGTCTCCTTATAGAGATGAGCCAAGAGGGAGAAGTCTCCCAGACTCAGTTTCTCCTTGTTAGTCTCTCAAGCTCACAGAAAGCCTATAAGCCTCTCACACTTAGTTCTCCCTGCTAACAGGCCAAATGGCTGCCTGCTTGAGGGTTCACTCAAAGTTCAAGATAGTCATTCAAAGTTCACACATCCACTATAACTTCACCTTTTGATCATATAGGAGAACACACTCTATCATACACCCCTGCCAGTACCCAGCATTGAGACCCCATATTCTATTTTTGTGTGCTCCTTGATATCTGTGGTTTACATCAAGCTTTGCTTTTCTTCTTCTCTCTACCTCACCTTACTGGTTTAACCCCTATGCTTTTCTCAAATACCTTTGGATAATTAACTTGCCTGCATCATGGAAACTAATTGTCTTGACCTTTATGTATCTCAACAATTCTTGTCATACCAACCCCCTGCCATGGGGGCAAGCTGACCTTTAAGAAACCATAATTTCTGACATTTGTGAAAAATGTTCTTTGTTTAACTCAGTATAAAATCCTGTACCCATCTTCAAATAAACAGATGTTCTCCCAGTATGTCTCCAGATGTCTCTTTCTAATTCACGCAGTCACTAGAACTGGTGAGGGAGGTTTGGAGGCTTACCCCCCATCCCAGTTGGAGCCACTCCACATGAGCACCAGCACAATCAGATGAAAGTCTTATAACTCTGCCTTTGTATGTAACTTCCTTCCTTTCCCTAGCAGCCATCAATTTTTTTTCCTGTCATTGACTTTTGATAGTTTTACAATAATGTTCCTTGGCATTGGCCTTTTTGTATTTATAAATCTGGGTGATCATTCTGTCTCTTGGATGAGAATGTTCTGATGATTTCCTAAGTGAGGGAAGTTATCAGCTAAAATTGCTCTGAAAATGGACTCTGGGTCTTTGGCCTTGTCCTCCTCTTCAGATATACCTATCACTATTATATTTGATCTTTTGATGGAGTCTTCAATTTCATAAAGAGTTGCTTCAGTCTTTCTAACCCATTCCTCTACCTCATTTTTGAATTGTAAGAGTAGTCTGGTTGTATCTTCTGAACTGGAGATTACTTCTTCTGAATGTGTGGATCTATTTGCTAAGCTTTCTATCTGGGCATGGGTTACAGTTAGGGTATCCTTTATTCCCTGGAGTTGTGACTGAAGTTCTTCTTTCAAGATTTGATGGTTTTTAGTGATCTCTGTTGTAAGTTCAGCTCTCAAACGTTTGAATTCCATAGTAACATCTTCTTTTAATTCTTGCTTAATTTCTTGGAAAGCCCTTTTAATGAGCTCTGTGTATCTGTCCCTGAGACTGTCTCTAAATCGGTAATCCCTTGGGTTTGCTCTGAAATGGTTTCTGTCTGGCTGATACACATAGTTAGCTGTTTAGTTCTGTTTCTCTACTTATGCATTTTTTTGTGCTGGTTAAAGATGGCCATCAGGTGGTGCTATTGTGATCTCTAGGTTTCTCTTGCTTGTATGATCTGCATCATGTGGGATGGGGTGGACCAGTGGGATGGGGAGGGGTGGTTGCTTTGGGCTGTCTTGCGGTCACAAATGTCCCGTTTTGTTGTGTCCTTGCCTTGAATTCAGAGGCTAAAGCTCCCCTGAGTCAGACTGAGAGGTTTTAAGCCTCTGTTTCTTTTCTTCCAGCACTAGGAACAATGTTACTTCTTTACTGAACTTAAAGTGGTAATGCCAAAATGGTGCAGCTCTCATGCCTCCTTGAGCTCTGATTTGACTTTGCTGTTCTTCAACCCAAACCCACACCCCTTTTTACTCCAAATGCACGTGAGCACCCACCATAGGCTGCAGAACTTTCAGCTGTAGATTATAACTTCAGTTGGGTCCCTTGTATTTATTTATTAATTTGGGAAGAGAGGTGATTTGTTCCCAGTTATTAATGGCCACGCCTCCTGTGTGATGTACTCATCATTTTTATTCTGTATTTTTATCTGACCAGTTCAGTTAGATGAAGAAGAAGAAGAAGAAGAAGAAGAAGAAGAAGAAGAAGAAAAATGAACACTGTCTTTATAATAGCATGAGAATACTATATAATTAGAAAATCCTTAAAAAAATTCAGAAGAAAAGTTGTTAATAAGAGAACTTCATAGCCTCACAGGATACAAGCTTTATATAAATATTCACCCATTTATATGTAATTCACATTTCAGTGAAGTTTATATTTAAACCAAGACAATCTAATCTTTAAAAGTATAAAAAGAGTGTAAGAAATGAAAATTACATATAAAAATGTGACAAATATGGAAAGATTGTAATTTTAAATTCAATCATCAATAGTTATATGGTAAAGCCATAAACACTAAAGTCATCAAAATGGAAGGAAATCAAAATTTACCTGCTCATTTTCTACAGTAGACATGTTTTAAATATAATAACACAGAATCAAGAACATCAGTGATATTAAAAAATAACTACACCTGAAATAAATTGTACTATCAAAATAGACAACTAAATTTTGCTAAAGATAACCAAGCTATTTTATAATGAGAAGGATCATAATGCATATGTGTCAAATATTCTTGCTGCTAACAACATAAAACAAAACATAAAAAAGCAAATATAGGAAGGAAAAATACATACAATATCACAATGGCCAATTTTAATGTTTTACTCTTTTTTTTCTTTATATGTCTCTTTATCTTTTTTTAAGTTTCTTTATTTGCTGGGCTAGCGTGGGGGTGCCTCTTCTACCCCAGAGTAGGGCAGTAGCACACCTGATTAAGCCACGTGGCAGAAACTGCAATGGCTGGCGTCAGCCTCCCGGTCTGCCTGCATGCTTCCCTAGGCTGGAAAAGGGTAGAAACAAGTCGGAATCAGAAGTGGCTTGACAATACCATACCTGGTTAGGAAAGGGGCAGAGAAAGGTAAAAAAGGTAGGGTCTTCCTTAGCAACTGTGAGGGTTTTAACTGGTAGGATAAATACTAATACCCTGCAGGCACTGAGGGTCTTGAGGGTAGAAAGAAGATAGATCAAAGGAATGAATGGGTGTGGATCTTTCAAGCAAAACAATGATTTTGTCGATAATAAGGAAACAGGCCATAATATCAGGAATACAGGGTGCTTTGTGAGGCAGGGAGCCTGATAAGACAAAGGCAAACCTTTGGGGTTACTCCTGTCCCTCCTTGCTCAACTTCTTGGTAGAGAGAGACACTGACAGGATAGATGCACTCGTCGGTCAAGCCCTACCAGGCTCTACCACATCCTCACAATTTATTGGGGAATTAATGTTTTGCATTAGACAGTAAATAAAATAGCCTATACATTTATAAAATGTCCATATAACAATACAACCCCCACTAGGTCCTCTGTCATCTTTTTTGGACCTGTATTCTCCCCCTTGCCCACTACAGTCTTTTAATTTGTTGCAATATACCAATTCCAGTTCAAGTTCTACTTGTGTTTTCTTTTCTGATCTTGTTTTTAAAATTCTGAATGAGAGTGAGATCATCACATATTCATCCTTCTGTTTCTGACTTATTTCACTTAACATGATTTTTATCAAGCTCCATTCAAGATCAACTGAAAATATAGCTGAGTAGTATTCCATTGTGTATATAGACTAGAACTTGCTCAGCCATTCATCTGTTGTTGGACCTGGGTTGCTTCCAGGTTTTGGCAATTAAAAATTGTGCTGCTAAGAAAATATGTGTACACAGATCTTTTCAGATGGGTGTGTTGGGTTCCATAGGATAAATCCCCAGGAGAGGAATTGCAGGATCATAGGGTAGATCCATTTCTAGCTTTCTGAGAGTTCTCCAGAGTGTTCTCCACAGAAGTTAGACCAGTTGATATGCCCACCAGCAGTGCAGGAGGGTTCCTTTGACCCCAAAACCTCTCCAGTATTTGTTGCTGCTACCTTTTCTGGTGTATGACATTCCCACAGGAGTGAAGTGGTATCTCATTGTTGTCTTTATTTGCATTTCTCTGAATATCAAAGATGTGAAGCATTTTTTCATTTGTTTCTTGGCATTTTGGATCTCTTCTTTGGTGAATAATCTGTCCATGTCCTCTCCCCATTTTTGGATAGGGTTATTTGTTTTCTTGTGGTTGAGTCTGGCAAGCTCTTTATATATTTGGTTATTAAACTCTTGCCTGATTCTTCTTCTTCTAGCGTTTGCCCTTCTTCCGTAGCCAGTCAACAGGTCAGGTTGAAAGCTGTCAGGAGCTGCTTGTTGCTGGCTTTGAAAGTGACTGGGATCCATGTGGATTTAGTCGGCTAGGAAGGATCGTCAGTTTCTCCAATGAATGGGTACTCACAGGATGCACCACAAGAAGGTCGATCCAATGCATCCTGATGTATGGCATGTAAAGATCTTCTCTCATTCTGTGAGGGGTCTCTTGGTTTGGGTAGTAGTATCTTTTGCTGTGCAGAAGATTTATAATTTGATGTACTCTGATAGGTTTATACTTGCCTTAGTCTTCTTTGTAATTGGATTGGTTTCATTGAAGATGTCTTTAAAATTCATGCAGAATAGAGGTCTGCCAATATTTTCCTCTAAGTATCTGATATTTTCTGGTCTAACATCCAAGTCCCGGATCCACTTGGAATTTACTTTTGTAGTTGGTGAAATATAGTAGTTCAGTTTCATTCTTCTGCATATTTCAACCCATTTTTTTTTTCACCATTTGTTGATGAGACTCTGCTTTTCCCATTTAATAGTCTGGGAATCTTTGTCAAAAATTAGATGTCCATAGGTATGGGTGCTTACTTCTTGGCTCTCAATTCTATTCCACTGGACAATGTGTCTATTCATGTTCTAGTACCAAGCAGTTTTGACTACAATAGCCCCATAGTACATACAATTTGAGATCTGGGAGTGTGATGCCTCCGGTTCTGTTCATTCTTATCAAGATTGTTTTGGCAATTCTAGGGCTTTTCTGGTTCCAGATAAACATTTGTAGCATTTGTTCTATTTTCCTAAAAAATGTGGTTGGGATCTTGATGGGGATAGCATTAAATCTGTATATGGCTCTGGGCATTATATTCATTTTGATGATGTTAATTCTTCCAACCCATGAATATGGAATTTCTTTCCACTTCTTTGTGTCTTTTTCAATTCCCTTGAGTAGTGACTCATACTTGTAGTATATAAGTATTTCACTTCTTTGATTATGTTTATTCCTATATATTTTATTGTTTTTGTTCTATAGTAAAAGTAATTGATTTCTGGATTTCATCTTCTTCTAACTTAGTGTTTGCATAGAGGAATGCTATTAACTTTTGAATGTTAATTTTGTAGCCTGACACCTTACTGTATTGCCTGATGATTTCCAAAAGCTTCTTGCTGGATTCCTTAGCTTTTCTATGTATATTGTTGCCATGTCATCTGCAAATGGGGAGAGTTTGACTTCTTCTCTTCCAATCTGTATCCCTTTAATTCCTTGCTCCTGCCTGATTGCTATGGCAAGAACTTCCAACACTATGTTGAATAATAATGGTGATAGTGGGCAGCCCTGTTTAGTACCTGAGGGGGAATGCTTCCAGTTTTTTACCACTGAGTTTGATGTTTGCTATAGATTTGCTATATATAGACTCTACTATCTTGGAGTCTATATAATCTACTCCCATTTTTGTAGTGTTTTGATCATAAAAGGATTTTGTATTTTGTCAAAGGCTTTCTCTGCATCTATTGATATGACCATGGGGTTTTTGGTATTGCTTTTATTAATGTCGTGGGTCACGTTCATTGATTTATGTATATTAAATCAACCTTGCATGCCTGGGATAAACCCCACTTGGTCATAATGAACAATCTTTTTAATATACTGCTGTATCCAGTTGGCTAGAATTTTATTCAATATTTTATCATTTATGCTCATCAGAGATATTGGTCTGTAGTTTTCTTTTTTGGTTGTGTCCCTGTATTCTTTTGGAATCAGAGTGATGTTAGCTTCATAGAACTGAAAGGGAGTATTCCCTTGTCTTCAATCTTCTGGAAGAGTTTTAAAAGTAAAGGTATTAGTTCTTCTTTGAAGGTTTTGTAGAATTCATTTGTAAAGCCATCTAGTCAGGACTTTTATTCTTGGGAAGGTTTTTGATAACTGTTTCAACTTTGTTAGCTGTGATGTGTCTGTTCATATTATCTAGTTCCTCTTAATGTAATTTGGGGAGTTCATAGGTATTTAGGAAATTGTCCATTTCTTCCAGGTCCTCTAGCTTGGTAGCATATAGTTGTTCATAGAAGTCTCATATGATATGTTGAATTTCTGTGATGTCTATTGTGATATCTCCTCTTTCATTTATGATCCAATTTATCTTGGTGTTCTCCCTTTTTTTTTTTTTTTGTGAGTCTGGCTAAAGTTTTGTCAATTTTGTTCACTCTTTCAAAGAACCAACATTTACTTTTGTTGATCTTTTGTATGGTTTTCTTATTTTCAATGTTACTGATTTCTGACCTACCTTTAGTTATTTCTGTCCGTCTGGTTGCTTTAGGGTTCCTTTGTTCTTCTTCTTCTAGGTCATTTATGATGTGTAATCAGGTTGTTTATTTGTGCTTTTTCTTGTTTCCTAATGTGTGCTTGTATGGCTATGAACTTCCCTCTCAGTACTGCCTTAGCTGTGTCCCAAATATTTTGATAGCTTGTGTCTTCATTTTCACTGAACTCTTGAAACATTTTGATTTCTTCCTTTATTTTGTCTTTGACCCAGTAGTTGTTAAGTAGTGTACTGTTGAGCTTCCACATTTTAGGAATATTACTAATTATTTGTTGATTTTTAAGTGTTAGTTTAATTCCACTGTGTTCTAAGAAGATGCTTGGGATGATTTTAATGCTCTTGAATTTGCTGATGCTGTCTTTGTGGCCTAATATATGGTCTATCCTTGAGAATGACCCATGTGGATGAGTAGAATATGTATTCTAGTTTCTTGGGATGTATGACTCTGAAAATGTCCAATAGTTCTAGTTTATTGATCTCCTCATTTAGCTCCCTCATTTATTTATTGATTGTCTGCCTTGATTGTGAAGTGGTGTGTTGAAGTCCCCTACTATGACTGTGTTGCTCCTAATATATTGCTGTAGCTCTTTCAGTAGATGTTTGATGTATTTAGATGGCTTCTCATTGTCTTCATAGATGTTAGTAATTGTTAAATCCTCTTGATAGTCTGATCCTCTGAGCATTAAGTGGTGTCCATCTCTATCTTTTTAAATTTTATTTATTTTAAAATCTATTGTGTCAGACATGATAATAGCTGTTCCTGCCTTTTTTGTGGGCCATTGGCTTTTCTGATAATTTTCCATCTTTTCACTCTGAGTCTGTGTTTGGCTTGTTTGGTTAGGTGGGTTTCCTGTAGACACCATATTGTTGGGTTATGTTTTCTGTTCTATCTTCCTACTCTGTGCCTTTTAATAGGTGGGTTCAGGCCATTGATATTTATCGATATCAAGGACTGAAGATATTTTAACACCATTCTTGTAGATTTTTAGAGTGTTTTGACATATGGCCTATTTATGGAGGTCTGACTGTTTATAGGAGACCTTTCAGAACTTCTTTCAGGGCAGGCTTGGTGATAATGGATTCTTTCAACTGTTGCTTGTCTGAGATTTTTATGCCTCCATCTAGTCTGAATGACAGTCTAGCAGAATATAGTAGTCTTGGTTGAAAGCCTTTCTCATTGAGCACTTGATAGATATCTTGCCTTTCTCTTCTGACCTGTAGTGTTTGTATGGAGAAGTCTGCTGCTAATCTTATGGGTTCCTCTGTAGGTGACTCTGTTTTTCTCTTGCAGCCTTCAGGATCCTTTCTTTATCCTTATTCCTTTCCATTCTAAATATGATGTGTCTTGATGTTTTTAAGTCTGGGTTAATTCTGTTTGGGACCCTCTGGGCTTCTTGAACCTTTATGTTTTTTATATTGTCTAGATTAGAGAAGTTCTCAGCTATTAAGTCTTGAAGAATGCTTTCTTCCCCTCCCTCTCTTTCTTCCTCTGGTAAGCCAATAATGCTTATATTATTTCTTTATATCCCATAGGTCTCTGTTGTTATTTTCAGTATCTCTTAATCTCTTTTTGAGATATCTTACTTCTATTTTAGTTGTCTCTAATTCGTCCTCAATCTTGCTAATTCTGTCTTCAGCCTCTTGTATTCTATTCTCTCTCCCCTCTACTGTTTTCTAGGGTTCATCTATTTTGTTACCCTGTTCTGATACTGTTTTAACTTCTTCAGCTATTTGTGCTCTTAGCTCAGCTATTTCAGCTTTCAGCTCTTTAATAACCTTGAGATAATTAGTGTTTTCTCCCAGAGTCTCATTGGTTGTTTCTGCATTTCTGATGATAATTCTTTTAAAATCTTTATTCACTCCTGCGATTATTTCCTTAACTAGTGTTTGGATGTTGACCTCATTATTTTGTGCTTCAAACTTTGGGGTGCTTTTAGCTGAACTGTTGTCCTGGTTCATTTCTTCAATATTTCTTCTTGTTGGTTTAAAAATTCTATATAGTTTGTTATGAGGTCCCTCTCTCAGTACTTTTCAAATTACTGATCACTCTTGCCTGGATTGACTTGTGTCTACGTAAGGTAATTAAAGGGTTCACAGTGGTGGAAATTGACAGTTGTTTCTAGTTTAATCCCTCTCTCAGGTGATTTGTTAGTTCCTGAAATCATTCTAGTCCTCCCTTGTTGTGGTCCCAGATGATCTCCTTTGGTATTCCTAGTTGACTGGGAGGGGAGAAAAGAGAAACAAAGCTGCTGCTGCTCTGTAGCCCCACCTCCAGAAGTCTCTGTTTTACTCTTAATACATTGAACAAGCAAATTAAAGTATTAGTTTTTAGTAATACAATAACTATACTTAATTGAATTTTGAAACAATTCAAACAGTGGAAATGTTCTTAATTTGATAAATAAGATCATTTATATACCTCCAGTCAACAGTAACAGTAATGAAACACTTATAGATTGTCTTTATAGATTTCAGGAATGACTTAGTGATAGTATATTAGAAGTATTATCAAACATTATATTGGAGTGTCCAGTCGAGTGAAGTAATCAATGGATCAGGGAGATGGCTGAAGTTAGAGCACAGATCTCACATGTCTGTGGCCTTAGAGATCCTAGGTTCAATCCCATTTAAAATAGTAAAAGGAAACAATAATAATTCAATCTTTTTCTAATACTATTAATTAAATTCAAATTTATTGTTTCAATGACTCAGAAATAGGAAATTTTATAATGTGAGCAATTTATTATTTCTGCTTTTCTCATAGCCATGATGCCAAGATATTAATGAGTATTCTGAAGATTTCATATTCTGGATGGTTTCTGGCCATGTTAAAATACCCAAGTATTACAGAAAATGAAGATGACAAATACCAAAAGCCCCTATATCACTCTTTTATTACAAGATTAGAAATATCATGGTTATGGAGAAATAGATGCAAAACCTTCAGTGAAATATTCCACACTTGAGAAATGACCCATGGTTAGAAATCTGCTTAACCACAGACAATTCAAATGTATATGCAACACTATTATTAGTTGGTACATTCCAAGAACGTCCACTGTAGTTGAACATAGTCTTCTCACAAAGGTTAAAATCAAATTTCAAAAATCTGTCACTTGCAGCAGAGAGGTATCCCACCTAATAGGAAGACTATGCTGACACTGGAAGACTTCAAGTGCTATTATATCTTTCCCTCTCTTTCTGACTTTCTTTTCCTGAATGAAAAACTTGAAACAATGAAATCATATGTACTAAGCTCCAGTGATACCGGAATACATATATATATATATACATTTGCACATCATTGCTTGTAAAGTATCACTTAAACTAGAACTAAGAATATAGAGTCTGGGACATTTTATCATGTGCAAGATCCCATTTCACACCCCTGGACCCTACTTGCAGGGGAAACTATCTCCTCCTTCTCTCTTGGTTTATCTCTCTTTCAATCCAATATAAGCTGAAAAAATAAAATTAATTTTTAAAAAAGGAACATAATAATGACTGCCCAGAGCAGTGGGTTCATCATGCAGCACTAAGCACCAGCAGTAAACCTGGTGGCAATAAAAAGTAGAAAATGAGTAAAATAAACAAGAAGATAAGAAAACCCAGAATAGAAGTGCATTCCAACATTTGTTTCAAGAATGTATTTGCAAAAGCTGACTATCAGTAATAACTCATTAAAGATACTTTGTTATAATGAAAAATATATTTGGATATGAGCCTTTATTTCCAAATCATGTGTGAGAAAGCGAAATTTCACATATGTAGCTTTCTATGACTTACAGTTTTGCATATGCTATGTATATATGTCTCTACATTTTTCCAATGGACTAGAAAGTAAAAAACAAGATAATCAGTAAGATATTGAAGAAACTGTATGTTTTATAAGAAGTTTTCAAATACAGTGCCACTAAAAATGATTTCAGATCTTTTCACAATAAAACCCCAACACATTGGTAATTACAAAGAATAGCATTAGATAGAGAATAAATAAGGATATTTACATCTGTTGTAAATTTTAAATTATTATTTAAATTAATTTTTACCCCAAGTATGTAAAGAAGAAAAGAAAAAAGTGAGAGGAAATTTAATGCTGCATTTCACAGAAATTGTTTACAACTATTATTATTATGGTATTTTTTCTTTTTTATTTTAATGTATTTATTTATAAAGTGGAGACACTGACAGAACCATAGGATAAGAGGGGTACAATTTCCACCAGCAGAGCTCTATATCCCATCGCCTCCCCTGATAGCTTTCCTATTCTTTAATCCTATTGTATGGTGATGGTTTTCTGTGTGATATGCGATCCAGAGGAGACCTGTTTTCTATGCCCTATGTATTTAAAAATAAACATCACAAAGTAACAGGGCTAGATTCCACATATTAAGAAAACTTATTTCTATTTCTTCATTAAAATTAGTTAATTTAATTTAATTTTATAGAACAGAGAGAAATTGAAGGGGGTGGATAGAGAGGGAGAGAGAAATAGAGACACCTATAGCATGGCCTCACTGTATATAAAGAAGCTTCCTCCCACAGGCAGGGGCTGTTGACTTGAACTTAGGTTCTTGTGCATGCTAATGTGTGTGCTCAACTGAATATGTACCACCCAGCCTTTGTTTCATTTTTTTCTTTTAAGTAAAATATATCTAGCTTGAAAATACACAAGCAAATTCATAATAAATGACCCAGTGTGAAGATTTTTTTTTCTTATAAAAATTAAATATTGACATTCTAATAGTAATTAAATGCTTGGAAACAAGTGACTGTCTACCGCTCCTTAATGCAATCCTCGGTTTGTGCTTTTTCCCTGCCTAAGTGTAGTACAACTTTAGCGTTCTAACTTAGTGTATGCAAATGAACATATACTATTTTATCTTCATTTTTTCAAGCCATATTTATTTGTGCTTAATAGTGGTCATATTATATTTTAAAAATAATAAAAACTATTATCTTATAAAATGGTTTCACATACATTGTTTAAACCATGAGAAAAATGTGTACCTTCTTAATTGTCATATATAGAACTTTCTGTATAACTGTCATTAATGTAAGTGCTGTTGCTGTGTGACTGTGATTTTGGCTCTCATCTTATCTGCACTAAAAATGATCCCACCATGTTTGCTTTATGGCTTTATCTCACCTCTCAGTGCTTTGGAGGGAAATTACATCTTGATTTATGCATGTGAATGAAGTCACTATAAGTTTGCTACAGCTACTCTCCAGTCGTTCTCCATTTTAATGCTAATTTAATACAGAGAAAAAGGAAGATAAAGTCACAGTAAAATGTTCCCCAGGGCCTATATTCTTCTTTAAATGATTTTTAAAAATTTTTCCTAAGGAAGTACCTCATGATTTACTAAAATGAAATAAACTTTTTTTTTTTTTTTACTAAAAACTATTACTATAGTTGATAGAAACTCACCAGACATAGGAAAAAGAGAAAGATCTATACTGTAAATAAAGGGTATGTGATCAAACTAAGTGCAGATATATGAAGCATGAGATCTAACAGTATTTTTTTATTATTATCCTTATTTATTTATTGGATAGAAACAGCCAGAAATCAAGAGGGAAAGGGGTGATAGAGAGGGAGAGAGACAGAGAGACACTTGCAGCCCTGCTTCATCACTTGCAAAGCTTTCCCCCTGTAGGTGGGGACCAGGGGCTCAAACCTGGGTCCTTGCACATTGTAACATGTGTGATCAACCAAGTGCACCACCACCCGGCCCTTAACAGTATTTTCTTTCAATTATCTCATTTCCATCAAACTTATCTAGGGTAATGATCATGCATAGGTCATTATACTGTCCCATTGTGAATCTTCTTAGTGGGATAAGCAGATCTTTAACCCTGCATGGCTATGCTCAACTTTTTTTTTTTTTTTTTTTTTTTTTTTTAGGAAGAATGTAATCTTTTTAGTTATCTGTTGACCTTTTGGTAATGCATTCAGAAATGAAGCATGAGTCAACTTTTCCAGGCCACAGGAGTATTTCCCTGAGACAATTCACACTCAGATGCTTTATGAATTTATCGAATCAGTAATTCCAAAATGCCTGCCTGGCTGAATAATTTACTGATTGTTCACTAACAGCTTCTTATCAGTTAACCCATTACTGTTGGTTGATCAGTGTGAAGAAGATCATTTGATGTCCACATATATGAGTTTCTTCATTAAGTATTTCCTTAAGAAAGGTATTCTTTTAATATTTTCCAAAAATAATTCATCCACTTTGGATAAAGACAGAGAGAAATTGAAAGGGAAGGGTAGGGTAGCATTTGAAGCTCTGATTAGAATAGATCGGTACTGAACTTCAGGAAATCGACAATCACTTTCACATAAGTCATTGTCTTTTAGATATTTGTCTGTCACTACAAAACAAAATCTAGAAATAAAAATAAGTAAAACATGCTTTATAAAACATGTGTAAAATCGATGTAGTATGTTTCATCAAATCTAATACACTATTATAAGGATATACTATTATAATATTACTAAGTAAGAAAGTATAATGCCGACAGTTGAACTATGGTATACCATCATGGTATCTGAAATATAAACCTAACATACACACACACACACACACACACACACACACACATATATATATATATATATACATATATATATGGATAAAGCACTGCTCAGCTATGACTTATGGTAATGTTGATGTGGGGAATTGAACCTGGGACTTTGGAGCCTCAGGCATGAGAGTCTCTTTGTATATAGATCTTTAAATAGTAGTAAATGTCTAAATGAGATGACTTTAAAAGTGCAAGAATTCTAATATTTCACTATACTACAATCACAGTTTTGTTTTCTATGTGTCTTTAGTATAAAATTAACTAAATAATAAATTAGTTGTTATAGCACATGAATTACTATAGCTACCTAGAAAAGTATTAAAAGATGAGTTAATATTTTTAGACAGTGATTTTATGCAGAATTTTATAGCCCAAAGGTTGGATATTTTATTACCTAGGGTTTTCCTATTTACAAAACACTTTAATGTGACCCAATAAGAAGTGCAAGATCATATTTCTACCTTTGCTATAAGGCATTTGATAAATAATATATGAACTAAAACAAAGCGAAATTAAGATATCTTTCAAGCAGCCAGATGGTGGTGCATATGGCAGTGTGCACGCATTACAGTGCACAAGAACCAGGTTCAAGCCCCTGGTCCACACCTGCAGAAATAAGGAGTGGCCTCTATCTTTCTCTCTCCCTATCTCCTCCTTCCCTTTCAATTTGTCTCTGTCTTTATCTAAAGTGAATGAATTACTTTTGGAAAATATTAAAAGAATACCTTTCTTAAGGAAATACTTAGTGAAGAAACTCATATATGTGGACATCAAATGATCTTCCTCACACTGATCAACCAACAGTAATGGGTTAACTGATAAGAAGTTGTTAGTGAACAATCAGTAAGTTGTTCAGCCAGGCAGGCATTCTCAAGACATTTTGGTTGAAGAGAAAAATAAAAGGCTGTATTATATTTGATCAGTTTCTTCTTCCAAAGTTGCTAACTACAGTAAGTCACTTCTTAGGGAGATATTAGTGGAGCAAAGTAGAGGGACCAAAAGTACTAGACTAATAGTCAGTCTATATAGAGAGAAACCCAGGTAGAGAAGAGTTCTGGTTTCTATCCTTACAATTCAAGCAGAAATTATCTCTATGTAGTATTATCCATGGGAATATCATAGAATAATAGTTAATGCTTTTTAATATAAACACCAAAACAACTCAGATCCATGGACAAGAAAATGATTCATGCCTGATTAAGCAGAATGTAAAGAGTAAACATTGCCTGGCTATATAGCATTGTGTGTTGGTCTGCTTCTAATTCTGCTTCTAAGACCCCTTCTGTTGCATTGCTTAATGCTGTGGTCTATTTACATAATCACACATCCAAAGAAACTATTAAACAAAGAGACCCCTCACAGAATGGGAGAAGATCTTCACATGCCATACATCAGACAAGAAACTAATCACCAAAATATATAAAGAGCTCAGCAAACTTAGCCGCAAAAAAGCAAATGACCCCATCCAAAAATGGGCAGAGGATATGAACAAAACATTCACTACAGAGGACATCCAAAAGGCTAACAAACATATGAAAAACTGCTCTAGGTCACTGATTGTCAGAGAAATGCAAATTAAGACAACACTAAGATACCACCTCACTCCTGTAAGAATGGCATACATCAAAAAGGACAGCAGCAACAAATGCTGGAGAGGTTGTGGGGACAGAGGAACCCTTTTACATTGCTGGTGGAAATGTAAATTGGTCCAGCCTCTGTGGAGAGCAGTCTGGAAAACTCTCACAAGGCTAGACATGGACCTTCCATATGATCCAGTAACTCCTCTCCTGGGCTTATACCCCAAGGACTCCATAACACCCAACCAAAAAGAGGTGTGTACTCCTATGTTCATAGCAGCACAATTCATAATAGCTAAAACCTGGAAGCAACCCAGGTGCCCAACAACAAATGAGTGGCTGAGAAAGCTGTGATATATATACACAATGGAATACTATGCAGCTATCCAGAACAATGAACCCACCTTCTCTGACCCATCTTGGACAGAGCTAGAAGGAATTATGTTAAGTGAGCTAAGTCAGAAAGATAAAGATGAGTATGGGATGATCCCATTCATCGACAGAAATTGAGGAAGAAGATCTGAAAGGGAAACTAAAAGCAGGACCTGACCAAATTGTAAGTACGGCACCAAAGTAAAAACCCTGTGGTGAGGGGTAGACATGCAGCTTCCTGGGCCAGTGGGGGGTGGGAGTGGGTGGGAGGGATGGGGCACAGTCTTTTGGTGGTGGGAATGGTGTTTATGTACACTCCTAGTAAAATGTAGTCATATAAATTGTTGTTAAAATTCAGAGGCTCCAGCTGGCTGGGCTAGCTTCACGGGCGGGTAACAGAGACGACCAGAGACATACGGCTGGGCAGGGAAGCTGTATTTCTTTATTCAGGAACAACGATTCATAAACTAAACCAAACTAATCAACAAACAGAACTCTGCTGCCTCTTTCCCCCGCGGAGGTGCCAAGCACTCTCGAACTCTGCAACTTTCCCACTCTCGCACTCTGGAACTCTGGAACTCTCTCGGGGTTCCTAGGGGCGGGGCCAAGCGGGCCTGCGAAACTAACAGGACTGATCCAATTCTCTTGGTGGGGGAGAGCTAGAACAACCCAATGTAAAGCATACAACAATAAATCACTAGTTAATTAATATGAGAGGGGGAAAATTAATTGTATGTCTCGAAGTTTTTTAAAACACAGACTGAGTCTTTTTAATATATAGGCTGTGTATTTGATATGCAGACTGTCTCAAAAGCCTAGACCAAGTAGATCAGAAGCAACCAATAGCACAGCTATATACAAGATACTGGATACTGTATAGCAAACCCTAACAAAAGGACTTTTCAAAGTTAACCCAATTACCAAATAATGTGATGATAACATTAACTATCTATTATCTTTTGGAACCCTAAGACAGCAGGAACCTCACATCTCCACTATAGAGCCCCTACTTCCCCCAGTCCTGGAACCCTTGGATAGGGCCCACTTTCTAGTATGCCTTTCCCAATCCATATCAAATAATATTGCATCCGCCGATCACAACCTAACCAATGCAACGATTGCCACCTCAACATGCTTCACTTCAGACTGTGTCCAGAGACTTCACGTGTGGAATGACAACCCTTCAGCTTCATTACTTAGGTGAGACCTTTCCTTTCATAGTATACTCTAATTTCTCAAAACCTAGATATACACCAGTTTCTGTGAGAGAAAGCATATGTTCACACGTATCTGTAAACTACTGAAAAATATATACCTGAAAGCAGAAGTACACTAGAGTTTGCAGTGAGTACCTCCCTAACACTTCCTCTCCACTATTCCAAGCTTTGGGTCCATGATTGCTCAACAATTTGTTTGGCTTCGTATGTTAACTCTCTTTTCAGTCGCCAGGTTCCAGATGCCATCAGGATGCTGGCCAGGCTTCCCTGGATTGATGACCCCACCAATGTGTCCTGGAGCTCCGCTTCCCCAGAGACACACCCTACTAGGGAAAGAGAGAGGCAGACTGGGAGTATGGACAGACCAGTCAATGCCCATGTTCAGCGGGGAAGCAATTACAGGAGCCAGACCTTCTACCTTCTGCAATCCACAGTGACCCTGGGTCCATGCTCCCAGAGGGATGGAGAATGGGAAAGCTGTCGGGGGAGGGGGTGGGATATGGAGATTGGGTGGTGGGAATTGTGTGGAGTTGTACCCCTCCTACCCTATGGTTTTGTTAATTAATCCTTTCTTAAATAAAAAAAAAAGAAAACAAAAAAAAAAGAAATTTGCTTTGCTAACATCTGGTAGGCAGTTTTTGATGTTTCCCTTTAACACATGCATTTAGAGAGACTGATGATACTTTCTGAAAAAGCACTATTCAATATGTGATATTTTATAAAAGTATTGATGTCAAGCCAGGTGGTGGTGTGCCTGGTAAAGTGTACATGTTATAAGGCACAAGGAATCAGGTTCAAATCCCCAATCCCTACCTGCAGGTGAGAAACTTAAGGAGCAGTGAAGCCTTACTGCAGATGTCTCTTTCCCTTATTATCTTCCCTTACCCTCTGAATGTCTCTGTCTCTATCAAATGAATAACATATATATATATTTACTATCTTTATTTATTTGATAGAGACTGTTATAAATCTAGAGGGAAGGGGTGATAGTGAGGAAGAGAGACAGAGAGACACCTGCAATCCTGCTTCACCACTTGCAAAATTTTCCCCCTGCAGGTGGAGACTGGGGGCTTGAACCTGGGTCCTTGTACATTGTAATGTGCTCTCAGCTGGTACACCACCAGCAGCCACCCCCAATACATTTTTAAAAATATTAACTTCAAAAAAATGTAACATCTACTACCACTGAACTATGAGAGGGAATTGCAGAATATGTTTACATGCAAATAGACACATAACAATAAAAAATGAGATAATTAAAACTTGTGCCTCTAAAATAAAGATAAGTAGTAATAGTAGTGTTATCTCATGTATCTTTTAACTGTTTCAATTTAGATACTAATTATTAATGCCTTGCTTTAAAGTCATGAGGAAATAATCATAGCCTCATATTATCTTTTCTATTTATTAAGGTCATTCTAGTAAACACAATTCCAATCATTTTAAACCCTATTTTATAATTATGCTGCTTCAGTGGGTCATTTTATTGGTTATATAAATATAACTTCTCCATTCCTGAGTTATTTTATTTGATAATGTCTTTGGTAGCTATCCTATTTGGTTACTTTCCATTTTATTTCATGCCCTAAACCTCTTCCCATCAACACTGTCCCTTCACCTGCCCCCTCTTTTTTTTAATATACTCAAAGGCTATACATATTTAGCAAAATTATTTCTTCTTAGTTCCGATCATAAATTAACAATATTTTTCACCTCCCAACTATGAAAAAAATATCTTTAGTGATTCCCATCCTAATTATTTTTATGTAGTACTTTCTTATCTTCTTACCTGACATCTTTAACCCTTGAAATTCTAAGTTCATTAGAATAGTCTTAATTATTTTATTATAATATTTTCCAGGGAATTATTTTTCTCTTTATTGAAAAATTAAAAATGTATAAATAAAGCTTATGATTTTTCATATTATTTACTTTTGTTAGTTTAGTCAAGATTTGATGATGCTTTTCCTTCATTCCCACTCTGTCTTCCTTGTAACTTGTCTGTGATGTACCTTCCTGCCTGTGATTCACTCCCAGATGTTTTTGTCCATCACATTTGCTCTATTTTTGTGGCATTGAATGAAGTTTCCTAACTGGTATGTTCGGTTCTATCTTCCAGTTTTCCTCTCAACACTTTAAGATTGATTTTTATCTCCTGTTTTGTCTAGTAGTCATTTCTTTGAACCTCCATTTCTCTTATCTGAGCTGTGACTTTGTTTTGAAGGATCGTGTTTTTCTGTAACTGTTTTGAGACAAAGTATAATACCTTTTGAATATTCACTTTATATTTCCTCCTGTGTTTTCTAATAATTTATTACTGTTCTTCAGGGAACATTTACATCAGGTCCTTTTCACTTTTTAGTATGTGTATATATCTTACTCATGATTTATGTTTTGAAGGAGTCAGTGAATTGATGAACAGAAAATGAGGACAAAGAATGAGTGACCCTGTGCCAGATAATTCTTATTTGAGTTTATTGCCTTAGAAACTTGTTCATCAGTGTTTTGCTCTTTTACTTCTCTTTTGAATGTATTTTTATTGAGATAAAAATATCACTAAAACATAAGCATCATCAATGTATAATTATAAATCAGCATTTATATATACATTAAATTTGCCTTGAAAGTTCATTTCTGTCCTTTACTATAACACTGATCATTTTTATTCTGTTTGTACCCTCATCAATCTGATAATCATTAACATGGTTTTAGAATCTAAAAGTTTATTTTTGTTCCGTTTAATTCACCCATTTATTTTCTCTGTATACCAAATATGAGTGCATTCATGCAGTGCTGTTTTTCTATGACTTAGTTGACCACTAGGTTGATCAATGTATTTGCAATTTCTTTCCTTTTCTTTTTTCTTCTTATTATTTTTACATTCATTTATTTTCCCTTTTGTTGCCCTTGTTGTTTTTCATTGTTGTAGTAGTTATGATTGTTATTAATGTCATCATTGTTGGATAGGACAGAGAGAAATGGAGAGAGGAGGGGAAGACAGAGGGAGGAGAGAAAGATACACACCTGCAGACCTCTTTCACCGCCTGTGAAGTGACTCCCCTGAAGGTGGGGAGTTGGGGGCTCAAACCAGGATACTTATGGGTCCTTGCACTTTGCGTGCCGCCTGCGCTTAACCCACTGTGCTACCTCCCGACTCCCTTTTTTTCTTTTCTGTTCTCTTTTCTTTTCTTGCCTTTGCTTTGCTTTGCTTTCTCCTCCTCCTCCTCCTCCTCCTCCTCCTCCTCCTCCTCCTCCTCCTCCTCCCCCTCCCCCTCCTCCTCCCCCTCCCCTCCCCCTCCCCCTCCCCCTCCTCCTCCTCTTCCTCCTTTTCCTTCTTCTTCTTTTTAATAAATAGAACCCTGCTTAGCTCTGGCTTAATATGGTGTGAGGGGATTGAACCTGGGACCTTAGAGCCACAGGCATGAAAGCCCTTTTGTTACCTGTTTTTTTTTTTTTTGTCTCCCGAGTATCTCTGGAGCTCAGTGCAGGCACTAAGAATCCACTGCTCCCGGAGGCCATTTTCCCCCCTTTTGTTGCCCTTGTCTATCGTTGTTGCTGTTACTATTATTGTTGTTATTGATGTAATTGTTATTTGATAGGACAGAGAAAAATCGAGAGAGGAAGAGAGAAAACAGACACCTGCAGATGTGCTTCATCGCTTGTGAAGCAATCCTCCTGCAGGTGGGGAGCAGGGGGTTCTAACGGGGATCCTTACACCAGTGCTTGTGCTTTGCTTTGCTCCATGTGCGCTTTAACCAGCTGCGCTACCGCCTGGCCCCCAAAGCCCTTTTTCATAACCAATATATCTCCCTTGGTCTAGATAAGTAGTTTTGCTGTTGCTTGGCTAGTTTGGGTTTTCTGTTTGTTTGTTTTGTTTTCAGCTAGATCTTGACTAAACGCTGGCTTCTAATGGAGCAGGAATGTTTGGTGCCTCTGGCATAAAAGTATGTATGTATATTTGTATCTCTGTATGTACTTTTACTAGCATACTGCTAAAGTCTGCTGAGGGTTGCAGCTGAGACCTTTTTGCCTCAGACATGAAACAAGTCTTTTTTCATATCTATAATGCTCTCTCTCCAGTGTATAGAACTATGTATTTTAAGTCTACAAATTTACCTTTTTGTAAAGTGTGTGACATCATGCCACACCCACCACCAAAAGATTTAAATCTCTCCTCCACCGTCTACTGGATGATCCTCATCAACTGTTTTTGCCCTTTGCTAGGGGAATATTAATTTTTTTTCAATGAAACTTACAAGTTTGACTCTTAGCAACTCTCCTTTGAGCCTATACCCTATGTTTTTGAGTCAGTTGGGATTCACAGCTGCAAAGCAAGATTAGAGTTAAATGCTTGAGCATACATTTTACTTTTTGCTTCCTTCTTCATATTTTATTATGATAATCTGGACAGTTGCTGCAACTGGATTAAAACTTAGGTCTACTACCTGATTTGTATTAAACAGCTTTTAAACTTTATTTTAGACTCCAAAATTCTTTGAAAGTAAAACACATGGAAAGCTTCAACTGACTAAGTACATATTTAAAGAGTAGTATAGTGTGGTAAATTATATTTCAGCTTCATGAGACAAAGAATGTTTTGATTTCAAAATCAATGATTGAAAATATGTTTAAAATATATTGGTCAACTTCCTTGAACTTAATTGTTATGAAAAAGGAAATTGATTTTTATTTGAATGAATGAGTGCTGCTTTGGCTCTCTATAATAACATCATTGGGTGGGACTTTTAACAATATATACAACAGTATACAACAGAAATGAGTGACTGTGCCCAGTTAGTAAATCATGCTCTATAACATGTCTAAAATAATTTTACTGAATTTGAGATTTTGTTGTTGTTTTACAAAAGGATTATTTGGATAGTTTGTGAAAATTAAGCCAGTTGAACATTCTATTTAGAAAATCCTGGAAATTTTACCCCATATCATGTTTTTCTTCTAGCTGATTGACAACATGTAGGCTCAGCTTAAAACATACTCTGAGAAACTATAATTTGTTTGTATTTAACAGTATTTTAACTGATTTTTGCATTCTGTTCCTCAATAAGAACTTTTAATTACCATATAAATGTTAGACTATTTGATAGCTCAAAGGAAAAAGAGAGAGTGAAAAACTTGTAAAAATATCTGAAAACTCCTTCCTGCTCTTATCTTTCAGAAGGGAAAGCATGTGCTGAGTAGATGACTTAAAAGGAGATAGGAAAGCCCAGACTGAAGTTGAACAGAAGCCATTGATCTTTACAAATTAGACTGACAACAGAGATCCATTAAAGTCCACAGTATAATGAAAAAAATTCCTTTTCTTTGGCCTTTCTTTTATCTCTACTCTTCTAATTCTGATTCCTTTCTTCCACACTCTCTTATCCTTCAGAAGAGATGTTAAATGCTGATGAGGTAATGGCCCTTACAAACCTCTTTCAGTCTCATTTGAGAAATGACTCTGATTCCAAACATTAATTTTTGGTACCTATCTGAATAACAATAAGCTCACTATATCATTGATTATACAGTGGAGAAAATTCAAGACAGAAGAGGAGGCTGCTCATTTTCATACAGTTACCTATGCTGGTTTGATGACATCTATTGTCTTAAAATAGGATAACCCCTGGGGTCAGGCAGTGGTGCAGTGGGTTAAGCGCATGTGGCGCAAAGCACAGGGACCGGTGTAAGGATCCGGGTTCGAGCCCTTGGCTCCCCACCTGCAGGGGAGTCGCTTCACAGGTGGTGAAGCAGGTCTGCAGGTGTCTTATCTTTCTCTCCCCCTCTCTGTCTTCCCCTCCTCTCTCTATTTCTCTCTGTCCTATCCAACAACAAACAACATTAACAATGGCAATAATAATAACCACAACGAGGCTACAACAACAAGGGCAACAAATGGGGGGGGGGGAATGGCCTCCAGGAGCGGAGGATTCATGGTGCAGGCACTGAGCCCAGCAATAACCCTGGAGGGAAAAAAAATAGGATAATCCAGCATCATTTCTTAAGCTATACATTCCAGTACTTGAAGGACTTAATCACTTTCTGCATTTAATTGTTTATAGTTATTTTCTAGTTCTTCTTATATTTAAAGATAAGCATAATAAGGTTGTGAACCCGGTTAGATCAAGCATGCCCAAGTCACATTAACATCTATTTGTATAGTCATTTGAGATTATTCTTTTTTATTTTATTTTATTTTTTTGATGCTTTTAAGAAGGCAAGAAGACTTACTGGCATAGCTGTTTTAAATAAGTAGATTACATAGGTAAGTAAGCAATAAAAGTGAAGAAATGAATGTGATTGACTATGGCATAAACTATGAAATGGGGAATCTTCAGTGAAACAAACTGACACGTCATCTTCACATATGCCCTTGCTCCTCAGATAATGTTTTCACCGATTATAGCGCTTATCTGATTGTGTTATAATCCATCTTGTCTTCAAATTAAAAGAGACTTTGGCGGGGGTGGGGAGGCATGACTCTTATCTTTCTCATGCTTATGTACTCAGTCTATACAATTAGGCTTGCTTCGAGCAGTTATACATGTATCACTCTATGTAGGTGCATATATCCACATATATTTGTTTTGTAAGGGGCCAGAACTATGCAAAAAGTATTTGGAAATATAACACAGTGAGTAGTAGAACCAGCTTTTCACTTGTTTCACCATATCACACACAAAATCAAAATCTGTTTCCAGCAGTATGGCTTCTGTTCTAGCTTCTGTGTTTAGTATCATATTTTGCACCTTTCATATGGTATACCACTTACGTAAGATAGTCCTTGGAATTTGGCCTTTAAAAATAATCTCTGTTTGGCAGTCGGATTGGGGAAGAAACCTACCATTGTATCTATTCCATATCAAACGTCTATATCCACGTTGAAAATTAGGTATGACTGCAGGTATTTTTGTATTATTAAATCTGTAGTTTCTGGGGGTGGCAGAGACACACATTACTATGCACAAAGAATCAGGCTTAAGTCCTCACTTCCCATGGGCAAGAAGGATGCTTCACTAGCAGTAAAGTAGGTCAGCAAGTGTCTAATTCCCTTCCCTTCTCTCTGTCTACCTTCTGTCTCAACTTCTCTCTCTCCTTTTTAATAGAAAAAGAAAAGAAATAAAGGTCATCAGAAGCATTGGATTCATAGTACTAGCTGGTGTCCCAGTGATAAGCCTTGTGGCAATTTAAAAAAAGTAAATAAAGGAGTCGGGCACTAGCGCAGCAGACTAAATGCAGATGCACAAGGACTAGTGTAAGGATGAAGTTATAGCCCCAGGCTCACCACCAGCAGGGAAGTCTCTTCAATAGTGATAAAGCTGGTTTGCAGGTGTCTCTCTTTCTCTCCTCCTCTCTGTCTTCCTCTCCTCTCTTCATTTCTCTCTGTTCTATCCAACAACAGTGTCATCAAAAATAACTACAACAATAAAACAACAATGGCAACAAAAGGGAATAAATAAATATCTAAAAATAAATAAATAAAGCAAATAAAAAATAAACTTCTAGCTCCTGATCTTAAATTTTATAACTTGATATTGAGTATGAGGTATGTAGAAAAAAATGAGTTCTTCTTGCAAATTTTTAGCTCAAATTAAAATACATGTGATTAATTAGGAGTTTAGACATAAAGATTCTAACTTGATAATTATGAATGCAGAGGTCAAAGGAATGACTAAATCTCTTATCAGTACTTATGCTTTATCCAGGAAAAGGCTAAGTATTGAAATTATTTATTGCATACAGTGCCTAATTGGAATTTTCCCTATTTTTTATTGCATAAGACAGAGAGAGACTGAGAGAGAGGAAGGGAGCATAGAGGGGGAAAGACACTTGTAGAAGACCTGCTTCACCTTTTGTGAAGGGACCCTCCCCCCATGCAGGTGGGAACAGGGATCCTTGTGTGTGGGTCCTCCTAATTAGTTTATAAATATCTTTTCCCTAATGCTCTGCAGCCAAATTAGAGTTAAGACCTTTTTTTTTTTTCTCTTACAGAGCTTCTGAATATTTAGTATTGTGTAGGCAGCTTCCTATAGGAATGCACTGTCGTACTTGGAACAGGATGTTCTCACAGTAGTCTTATCTCATTTTTTTTACTAAGATGTGAAGACAATAGAACATAATTCTAGAAGAGGGTATTTTGTAAAAATTTAAAAATAGGAGTCTGAAACCTAATTAGATAATTCTTAATCTGAAGATTAAAAACACACATGAGGGTGAATAGTGTGGCATATTTTGTGTCAGAAATGTTTCTAGAGGGAGTTGTAGTCCAATTTTTAGTCTCTCAGTCACCTAAGGCCTCTACCACTACAAAGAAGGAAGGGGTGAGTGCTCTTTCCACTCCTGGTTCAAATTAAAAGAGGGCTTAAAAATGCTTAGTAAATGTAATAGGTAATCTCAATTTTGAAGTGGGGGGAATCATTGAATTGCTGATTTAGTGGATAGCAGTCTGAGTCAAACCTGAGAATTCTTAGTGTAACAGGTCAGAAAACAACCAAGAACAAACTGCGGCTAGGTGCCATGGCTTTCCAGCTGAGCTATCAAAGATGCACGGAGTATAAGTTTTTGCTTCCATTGGTCATTTTATCATCGTAAGAATCAAAATATCTGATGGAACATTACTTTGTGACTCATAGAGAAGGACTCCTGGAATTTCTGACCTTACCAGGATTATAGGAGTGTGTATCAGTGTATCAATGTATAGTGATATAGAGAATTTTATTCCCTGTGCATCAACTTTTAAGCACTTATAATGACCCAGAGAAGGTAACACAAATACTTTTCTTAAATTTATTTGCTTGTCTGTTTTATGGGGAGGAGAGAGAGAGAGGGAGAGGGAGAGGGAGAGGGAGAGGGAGAGGGAGAGGGAGAGGGAGAGGGAGAGGGAGAGGGAGAGGGAGAGGGAGAGAGAGAGAGAGAGAGAGAGAGAGAGAGAGAGAAAGAGAGGTTAGAGTACCATTCTTTCATCTGCTATAGCAGATATCTAACTTGTGAACTCATTCATTTAAGGAATGTGTTCTGTCTGCTAAGCAATCTCTTACACCACAGTACTTTGTAATAAAAATCCAGAAAGAAATCCAGAAGCCAAAAATATTTTGGCTAACTATCTAAGAGAGAGAAGGCAGGAAACAACTCAGTTGATAGAGTGCAGGACTTGCATGTCTGAGAGTTCCAGTTCAATACCCTACACTGCAAGTACTGAAGTGGTGCTCTGGCCCACTATTATCATATCTCTCTGTCTCTGTCTCTCTCTCTCTGGTAATAAATCTTATTTAAAAGAAAACTAAAAAAAGCATATAGAGAATAGAGAAAACTTTCAACCAAGTTCTACACTTACCCTTAAGATTTCTACATAAAATAAACACTAGCAAAAGAAAGGAAATGAAGAAAATAAATTGAACTAGACCGTACAATTTCCATGGGAGAGAGCTTGCTTGTTGACTTGATGTGATCATAGAACTCATTATTCCTTATGTTTTTTTTAAAAAAAAAGTGTCTATCTGTGCTATCATAAAGGTTCAAGAGGAAAAATTCACCTTTAAATAAACAAAAAAAATTGTCTTATGATTATGCCTAATGAGTCCTTCTCATAGTGGACTGCTTAAACTCTCCAATGTGTTAACCAAGATACATTATATGCTATAGTTTGTATTATGTATTTTTTAATTTGATATAAATGACTGACACTCTTCAAGTTTATGACAGAAGTTGAGTAAACATAGGCAAATTTCCACTATAATTTGAAAATACTAGGCAAACCATATTAAATTGTTATATTCTCTAGTAATTACTGAACTGATATTTTATCAGAATAAACCTGAAATATTTCTATTATTTCTAGATTCTCTTCACTGTCTGGTCAGAACTTTGACTGTGTAACTTTTATTTTATTTCAGTTTCAATTTATTGAGAAAATGTTGATTTACAGGGTAGCTGTCACAGGGGGTACAGTTCCACATTTCCTTCTGATGGGTGTCAGTATACTTCACCCTCCACTGAACTGCCATCTTCTTCCAGTAGGACACCAAGTATCTAACCCCCACCTTAGCAAACCTCTGCTCCATCAGCTGCATCCAACAATCTGTTGTGATAGACCACTGTATATTAAAGTTTCACTTTCTATTATTGCAGTTCCTCTCCGTCTCCCTCTTCCCCCCTTCTCTCTTGCCATCAGGGTCATTGCAGGAGTTTAATGTCTGCACAAGAAATCCAGTACTCCTGGCAGCCTTTTTATTTAAAAAAATTATGGAGACAGAAATTGATAAATAAGGGGAATTAAAGAAAGAGAAAAAAAGGACAACACCTGCAGAACTGCTTCACCTCACATGAGGCTTCTCCCTGTAGGTGGGTGAAGACAGGAAGCTTGAACTCAGGCAATGCATGCACTCTACCATTTGTACCACTTTCCAACCCTGTACATTACTCTTACATACCTCTTTAAGTGTATATTTTTTAAAACTAAAATCTTAAGTGCAAAATACACACTATACCAATTTTATCATCATTCTAGATGCACACTTTTTAGAAGCCAAAAGCTAATTTTATTATAGTGTTTGGATGCTGTCTTCACACTGAAATACCTTTTCATTCTACAGAGGGTGGAAGCATTGCTCATATTATTTTTAGGAACAGATAAAACATTTCTCCAAGGTAATGGGACACCATGAGGTGTACTCTTGAATATTACTTCCTTTACTAATTAAACAAAGTATGAGAGTGAAAGTAAGTTGACATTGTTAAAGTAAATGACCCAATGCTTTAGTAATGAAGACACATCTAGGCTGAAGTTTATTGTTTTAATTTTAATCTTGAGCAATTTTAGGTTTACAGAGTGAGTTGCTCTAAGAATCCTGCAGAGTATGTATTGTTTGCATTGTGCATATAGTATGCCCACTAACTCTATAAAAGCAAAGCTCTCAAATAAGTTGTGTTTTGGAGTGAAGTGGTTTATGATATGCGAGGTGAACTGATATTGGACACTTATTAAATGTAGTTTTTAACAGGTTGTCATCAGTGGGGTTCGTCAGAAGGCAGAGATAGTGTAAGGCTAAAAGTTGGTTAAATGATGTCCCATAAAAATATAGATGAGGCTCAGATGCCTTTGGATTAAATATTCATTACTGAATATTTACATAATGCATGTGATAGTGCTTTTAAAATAAAAACTCTCTTTACATAAATGGAAACTATGGCCAGATTTGCCTGCAGTGTACCCCGTAGGGTACTTCAAAACATTCTCTGGAGCGTTAGAGGTGAAATTCACTTGGTCACTTCCACAAAGAAACCACAGGACTTACTGTTCTATCATGTCCAAGCTGACCCTTCTTAAATTGTTTTTGCAATCTAAGACATATTAGTCTTTACTCAAATTTTAATGGTGGATCTATTTTTTTTGTAGTTTATACATATCTGACTCTATAAAAAGAAAAATTGTTTAAGTTGCATCTACCATTGAAAGTCACAAACACTGAATATGGCCTTCTGAATAAATTATGTAAAACCAACTATAATGAAAAAGCATAGAGAGATCTGGTTCCATATTCTACCTCCACTATTCACTAGTTCTATGCCCTTGGACAAATAATTTAAACTCAGTGATTTATTTTTTTCAATCATTTATATGACAATTTGCATTTAAATATGTCTTGAGATATGATATAATGCATCCAACATTTCCAGGACCCAACATATTCTAAAGACTGCAATATAATTTATTTACTCCTACATTAATAATTATGGCCATGTTGAAAATTACCCATACTGATAAGTGGCTATTTCTATCTAGATAAATAGTGCTAAGACTTTCACAGTTTTTGTGATCTGTTTTGGATAAGTTTCTTGTATTTTACTATAGCATTTAGACATGAAAGAGAGATCTTAGAAATTGAGTGGTTCCATCCTCTCATTTTACCAGTGGAAACATCCAGACAGATAACAAATACTATTGTAAATTTAATCTAGCTATTTATCAGTAGAATTGGAAGCAAAGATTAAACCAACTTTTTTATTGTTTTTCTGTGATTTCACTGTACTTCACATAAAATGACCAAAGTAGTATTCAAATTGAAGATCTCAGTTGAAGTAGCTGAAAAATTGCAAACTGTCATAGTACTGATTATTTTCCCTCTTATAATTGTGTTCTGTGAAGATGTGCCATAATTCTTTATGCTTATTCAAAGTACCATAAAGGGTTAGAGTAAAAAAAAAAAAAAGAATGCATTTTGTTTTATTTCAATGTTGAACTGTTTAGGACAGTTGTAGATTTAAAGAAAGTGTTACTACTGGCTAAGACCTAGAACTATGACTTTAGTACTTAGCAGGCTGTATTGTTTATTTTAGATGTTACAGAGAGAGAAGGAATAAAGACTATTTTTGAGACTGAGCACAAAGTCACTATACTGACTTAATATCTTAGTGGCTAATTTCTTTAGGGGCAAGAAGTAATTAAATGCATTACAAAAGCTCTTCCATTGTGACTTGTAAACAGGTAGAGAAAAAAAAAAACCTAATGCATGATAAGAGTGTGCAGAGGTGTTGATAAAGACTTAAGTAATGACAAAGTAAGAAGAATCAGTAACAATTTCTAGAAAAACAGGAAATTGAGATATTCTTTGGAAAATTCACAATCTTCTGTGGAAAGAGACTTGTTTCCTGTTATCTTCTATCTTTACTTAGCTAATATCACTTATTTTCTATCTCAACTCTAGTTATTTATGCACAAATTGATCTCTAAGGCTTTATCACAAATGGCTTTGGGACCAAGCCCCTTTCTGTTTCAAGTCTTAGTTTTCAAGGTATCTAGTTAATTATGCCCTTAATGAAGTAGGTATTTACCACATAGGTGTTAAATGAATTAATAGCTTGATCTTCTAACAATATAAAAATTATATTTCATATAATAATGTAGGAAGTAAAACTCTGCCTGCCCCCCACCTGCCCCGCCCCTGATGTGTTTCTGTGCCTCTCAAGGGACTCTGGGTTAAGCTGATTTAAAGCAGAACTCCAGGGAAAGGCCCTAATCTGATGCTCTATTTAATCACAGTTTCCCCATCACCCTCACCTGTGATTAATTAGATTATCTGATTGAGCCAATTACTACATGATTACCAGTGAGCTTCCATAGTTATTAATGACTTGGAGTACGTGTAAGAGACTCTTCTGTTGCTTCCCATTCTTGACTTGACTCCTCTTTTACTCTCCCTACACTCTCTCCCTTCATTCTTCTCTCCTTCCTTCTCTTCCAACCCCTCTGTCTTCTCTCTGCTTCCCACTATCTTTACCCCTTACTCCTCCCTTACCTGTTGAATATAAAGAAGGAACTAAGCATTCAGAAATTTTTCAGATACTCATATTATTTTTACCCACAAAAAGATCACCAATCCCGAGTTAAACTGATATAGATGGTGACTGGACTATATCTGTGACATCATCACTGAGATACTACAAAGACTAACCCGGACTCCCACACTTAATATTGCCTTCTACATTCTTAAAATGGTAAATGTGCTGTTAGTTTAAACCAGTTTGTCCTAATACTGTTGTAGGCTAATTTTGATGCATGCCTCAGCTACAGCCCTCCAAATACATTTTTAAATTCCTTTCCTTGCCCACTTATTTTTCTACATGGACTGTTATTATTCTTATATAGAGAAACATGTCTAGCTTTATGATACTAAATGATTACCATTAAATACTGACAATAGCAAGGGAAAATAGTACAAACTCCAACGAAATACTAACAGCTAAAAGGCCGATTTTATAATGTGCATTTGTAGCAGTCATTTGAGTGAGTCTACATAATGGTTTTAAAGGACTTTCAATAATGTTTCCTGCAGCTGTGCAGACTTTTAACTCTTCATTTAAAAAAATACATCTAAATATAAATCAAGCACTATACACTTCCAATTTAGCTGTTTGAATGGAAAGAGAAAGTTGAAAGCTGGAGCAGTCATGAGTAAGTGCTATAGAAAGCTGAAGTCGACAGTTGCAATTTAAAACCAATCAAGTGGGCAGGGGAAGGGGAACACAGAACCTGAAAATAACTGGGAAGCTTAGAAATAGTTTTTAAAGCAATAGCTACACTAATAATAATTATGGCTAATTAGTGATACAAGGGTACCACCCTCTCGGTAAGGGGAGTTTTGAAGCTACAAGGTAGCTGAAGCTTAGCCAGTGAATATGCAGCAGCAGTAATCATGTATCTTGCCTGGTACTAAGTGCAGAGTCTGGCATGAGGACAGTTACAATTAGACTGCATCCAGACTCCAGATTCTTTGGGACAGGTAGGCACAAGTCTGGAAAAGTAAGTTTTTCATGCTGATGGTACACAGGACATGGCAAGTGGCAATGTGGTGCCCTCTCAGGGATGTTCACTCCTGAAATAATTCACCTAGAAAAATACACAAGCATGCTTTCTTCTATACTTCTACTTAAGCCCAACCTCCAACAGGGATGGAGGGCTGTCACTTTATATCCAAAATAATTCTCTTTTGTACTTTGAAATAGACAAAAAAAAAAGTGTCTGAGTTGTTCTTTTTCAGTTTTACATACTTGTGACCATAGTAAATCTTTCAAAGTCTATTTTGCCCACTGAAGACAGAATATGTTGCCTTGAATTGCTTGCTTAACAGGGGCGCTTTTGAAAATAAAATTCAATTACATACATACTTGAGAATCTAGACAGAAAAGTATTATGTAGACACTAGAAGTTGAGGTCATTGTTCCTACCTGAAAGAAAAAAAATAAATCATTTTATTTATTTTATTTTATTATTGGATAGACACAGAGAGAAATTGAGAGAGGAGGGGGAAGATAGAGACAGAAAGAGACAGAGAGACAACTGCAGCCCTGCTTCACCACTTATGAAGCTTTCCCCCTGTAGGTGGGGACCCGGAGCTTGAAACTGGTTCCTTATGCACTGTGTGCACTTAACCAGGTGTGCCACCACCTAGCCCCTCTACCAGAAAGAAATTTGAGGATATCTGATAGTATTATAGTTTACCATATGTCATGTAAATGATTATTGATTTCAAGGGAATAAAAACTCTTCATTCTCAAAAAAGAGAGAGAAGGAACAGCTAAACATGTTATTACGTTACTCAGAATAATGGAAAGGTAGCCTAGTGCATTCATGTTTGATTTCATGTGCGATTTTATTCTCAGTAATTATAATTTTCTTTTTGGAGATATGTTGTCAGAAATTATCAAGTACTGCCTTGCATCTTTACTTTTGGAGTCTTCTTTTTCTCACTCCTCTGAGAATGAAGGCAAACATGGCTAGATATGAGGCTTAGTTTCAAATGTTTGGAAATGTGGGCCATGACTACAAAGAAACCTAGATTTGCTCCAGTCACATTATCAGATAAAGGAAAAATGGAAAGGCAATGAGAGAGTGAAATACACTGTTTTGGCTACTTTCTTTGTTCTGGACTCCGCTTGTTTTCTTTTTTATATACGTTTAAAGAATGCAAGGACATATCTATTGCTTTCTTTGTTTTTTCACCTGCTCTCGATTTTGTTACAAAGGTAATACAGGTTCGTTATTGCTGAATACACACTTGGAAGATTGAATAAAACACAAAAATGAAAGTCAAGCACAAATCCCATATACAGGAAAAAGCTGTTAATATATCTCTGTGTGTGGCTCATAAATAAATGTTTAGATAACTGACAGGTATAGATATATACAGTGGCAAACTTTTACATCTCATATTGAATATATTCCTTGTAAAATTTGACTGTATAGTGCCAATAAAATGTAAAAAATTTGAGTCAATTATTATTAGGAATAATAATAAGATTTTGACATTAGAAAGACAAATTGTAGGATTTGTTTCTACTTCAAATACTAATTCTCATGAAATTTTAGCTATTAATAAAAAGAAATGGATTCATTAAAGTATACTGCTAGCATACACTTAGCTGGAAAAAAAATAAGTTCTATTCTTCTACTTCTTAAGATAATTAAGTACTATTGAACTATAATAGAGAGTAACAGAAGTTGTAGAAAAGATATCTAGATACTAAGCTAAGGAAAAACTATTCAGATTTGTAGCATTTAAGAAGAGGGAAAGAAAATATACTCACTTAGTCAATTTCAATGATTGTCACCTGTGAAGATATTGAATTTACTAGTCCTATGTATTAATTGTCCTTTGAAATGTGGAAATACTATAATAGGTTCCATAATTCAGCAGTGCCTGACTGACCAGCTATGTAAAACTGCAGGTAACTAAGAATCTTCTAGCAAGAAAATTATTCTTAATATTGTTTTCTGTAATGGTCCCATAGCACTGGTAGTCTCTGGGTTGACGGAATTAATGCATAGGTTAAATGTAGCTTACACATAAAAGACCAGCATTTCTGATTTTACAGTAAGAACTACCTTAGATTACTAGTGGGAAAAATGAATGTTATGGACAACACTATTTTTATAATGCAGTTATAAAATGCATGTTACACAACAAAACTAAATTTTGTCTCAAATAAGCACAAGGTTAGTTTCTTTAAATTGTAATATAAATTGAGAATGGGTTTTTTTCCAACAATATGTTTGTTTTTTCTTTAAAATAACTTGGAGTTCCACTTTTGTTGTCACACCACTTAGACTGACAGCACAGTATCTGAGTGACATTTAGTCACTACTGAACTACAGACAAAAAAATTTCCTGTACAATGGAGAACAGAATGGAATATCTATTATTTCATTTTGAGTAGATTTAGTGACAGACTACATGCCTTTTACATTAAATGTCTAGCTCAACAATAAGTATTAAAATGTGAACTCTTATTGATATTATTAAAATCTGCAACATTCTACTTTGTTTTTAGCCAAATGTATATATGTTTTGTTTTTCATTTTGTCTCCAGGGTTGTCACTGGGGCTCTGTGTCCACACTACAAATGCACTGTTCCTGGCAGCCAACTCTTTTTCCATTGTTGTTTCTGATGTTGTTGGATAGGAGAGAAAGAAATTGAGAGAGCAGGGGAAGGCAGAGATGGGGAGAGAAAGACACCAGCATACATGTTTCACCACTTGTGAAGCGACCCCAGCCCCTGCAGCTGGGCATCTGGGTGTCTGGAACCTGGATCCTTGCCCTTGTCCTTGTGCTTCACAGTATGTGTGCTTAACCCGGTGTGCTACCGCCTGGCTCCCCCTTTTTTATGTTTTTGAATAGTTATTAATTGCAATACAAAATTAGTTTAAGGAGTTATAAATGTATATATTAAAGCAAAATGCTTACACTGGGAAATATAATGTCATAAGATACTTAATGATTCAAACACTCCATGGCTTTTAAAAATCTCTATTAAGTCTCTGTGTTTGGTAAGGCAGAATGTGCATATTTTGTTTACCAACCTGAGGGATTAAATGGAGATTTTTTTTAAGAGGGAGGTCTACTATCCCTAATGGAATCCCTGAATATTATTAGCCCAACTAGATTAAGAACCTATTACACATGCCTAAAAATGCATCTGTTTTTGTCACTTTTATTTTACTTTTGGATTATCACAAATTAAGAGTATTATTAATTAGAAAAGAATGAAAACTTGCACATATCAAAGTATTCCTCTGTTAATCATTTTAAGCACAATAAAGTTAACTTAAAAGGACAATCCTTTAAAATAGCATATGATGTCTTCATTTAAATGATTATAATGAATACTTATCAACTTAATAATGATTAGCTGCTTGTTACATTATGTACTTCTCAAATGTTTCAAGGTCAAATGAAACAAATATCTCGAAACAAAACTCTCAACAAAAGATATTTGAAATTTTCAGATTTTCCTTTTTGTGCTAAAAACAATAGGTAGAGAGATTTTCAACAAAACACTCTACTAGTCCTGGGACTAGGGGATATTAGTGGGGAGATTAGCAATCTAGGACTAAAAAAGACAATCTGTGTCCTTAAAGAAACTTCTAATTTTGTGTGGGAGATAATCATTTAAGGCTTAACTGAGGAGTGAGTGAAGAGGAGTTGGACAAAAGTGTGAGTTATATTTAAAATACTCAGCTGATAGGGTTTAAATAAAACAATGAACTAAAACTTCTCTAGGTGAGCTGTAAATTGTTAAATCTTTTCTGGGCAACATTCCTTTTTTTAAATTGGAAGTAGCTCTTAGATGACTAATTCTCTAATTTAATACCTCTGTATCATTTAGTATCATAATTACTGCAAAGCTGGGAAGCATGCACTAGAACACAATGTAGCACATGTACATTTTTCCTCTGGTGTCACTTTTTGTGAGATGTCAGGCAATTTGATTTTCTTCATTAGTATTTAACTATTTTTCTTATTTTTATATTTTTATTTCTTCCTCTTGATTCTATCCATCAGTCTGAAAAATTATTAGAAATAAAGTGATTTTTTTTTTCAAAACCATAGTACATATCTAGAAAGATGAGGGGAAATTAGTGGTTCAGTAATTGGTATCAAAGTTAGAGCTTTGGATTTAAAATCATGAGGTCCTGAGTTCGATCTTTGATGTTGCATGTGCCAGAGTGGTGCTCTGATTTTCTCTTCTTCTCTGTCATGCTAATAAATCTTTAAGAAAAAAAGAATGAAAATCATATTTTGATGAAACACTTTGATCAAGCATATGAATATATAATATATATAATTATCTAGTAATATATAATTACAAATGTCAGTGACATAAATACACATTTTTATGGACTCAAGTGAATCACTACTCAATATCACACTACCAGTTAGCTGCTAGAGCTTTTTAAGCTGTGACATTTTTTTCTGACCCTTTGACCTTGCTATACCACCTAATCCCTAAACCAAAAATGCACAAGAACTAAAACACTTTCCTTAAACTGCAGTAAAAAATGATTAATAAGAGTCAGGCGGATTAAGCGCATGTGGCTCAAAGTGCAAGGACGGGTATAAGGATCCTGTTTGAAGCCCCAGATCCTCACCTGCAGGGGAGTCGCTTCACAAGCGGTGAAGCAAGTCTGCAGATGTCTATCTTTCTCTCCCTCTCTCTATCTTCCCTCTCCTCTGTCCATTTCTGCCTGTCCTATCCAGCAACAACAACAATAAAACAACAAAGGGAATAAATAAAATGACTGGGAGTCAGCGGTAGCGCAGCGGGTTAAGCACACGTGGTGCAAAGCACAAGGACTGGCTTGAGGATCCCGGTTTGAGCCCCCGGCTCCCCACCTGCAGGGGAGTCGCTCCACAGGTGATGAAGCAGGTCTGCCAGGTGTCTGTCTTTCTCTCCCTTTCTTTGTCTTCCCCTCCTCTCCATTTCTCTCTGTCCTATCCAACAGTAACATCAATAACAACAATAATAACCACAACAAGGGCAACAAAAGGAAAAATAAATAAATAGAAAAAAATGACTAAAAATAGTTGGTGTATTTACTGTCAACTGTAAAACATTTATCCCCAAATAAGGAAATTTAAAAAGAAAAAGAGTTGGTGTATAGTTATATTTTCTTTTCTTGCCTTTTGAGTCAAATAATCTGGAGTCTGGGTTTCCTACTGGCTCCCAGAGTTGGCCCATTGGAAATAAGGATCATTGTCCAGAGCAGTGGCTAACTTGATATCAAGTATACTTTTGCTTTCCCTTTTCTGTATCTTATCCTTCTGTGACACCTCCACTTGATTTTTTTTTTTCTAAATAATTTTACTGGGTAATGGTTTACTAGACAGTTGTTGATACATGAGTACAGTTTACCTCCTTGGTAGGTAGACACCAGGGTGAAGAGAGACTTTACCTTCTTCATAGTCTGTTTCCTCTCAAATCCACGTTTGAGAAGAGGAGAAAAGGAGAGTAAAGCTAATAAGGGGAACAAACTAGCTTACTCTTGTAACTAAGAAAATGGATAAGCACCAAACAGGCATCAGAGTTATGCGTAAGGGGGAACAATGGAATACTATATCATTATAATATTTACTGGGACCAACAAATATTAGTTCCTCATGAACTGTATAGACCAGAGTTTACTAAGTTAAATAAATAGAATGCTAAATTTTAAAAAGTCAACTAATTTGAATATCCTGAGTAAGGTAAAGGAGAGCCCCAAAAAGGTACCAGGTAAGAGAAAGAGCTAAGTGAAAACATACCATATTGGGGAGGAAACTAGAATGACTTAGGGTGATTTTTGAGAATTTTTAGAATATGAACAAGAACAAAGTCTAACAGCTCTTAAATTGAAAAGTTACAGTAAAGTTCTAAGATTTCGCTAGACATCAGTAAGTGTGGGTTGAAGACTCGATAAACCATACTTGGGCAGTGGAAGGAGAAGAGCAAAGTCACTTCTGCTTGTCTCCTACAGGACTGAAATGGTAGAAACAACTGATGAGACATGGAGCACATTTCTGATTAAACACATCACTAAGATTACCCGCATGCTAAGAATGCAAGTTCGGGACAGTCACTATCCGTCAATTAGAGTTGTTAAAAAAAAAAAATCCTCTGTTTGTATATCTCTCATATGTTCTAAGAGCTGAGAGAAATAAAAACATATGGGATGATCTCACTCTCAGGCCGAAGTTGAAAAACAAGACTAGAAAAGAAAACACAAGTTGAACCTGAAATGGAATTGGAGTATTACACCAAAGTAAAAGACTCTGGGGTGGGAGGGTGGGTGGGGAGAATACAGGTCCATGAAAGATGATGAATGACATAGTGGGGGTTGTATTGTTAAATGGGAATCTGGGGAATGTTATGCATGTACAAACTATTGTATTTACTGTTGAAAGTAAAACATTAATTCCCCAACAAAGAAATAAATTATTTAAAAAATAAAAAATAATAAAAAAATTGCAACCTTTCCCAATTCCTAACACTGGGGAAATATTTTCATGCCTTAATAGCATATTCAATTTTTTTGTCAGTTGTCTTCAAATTAACTGTCCAGTCTCATATTCCACCTAACTCCTCCACACAAACTAAAATTAAGCCATAACATGTTTAGAGGTCCTCAAATAATTATTGACTCACAACCTCCTAATTTAGAATTCACATATCACGTAGTCAGGTGGTAGCGCAGTGGGTTAAGTGCACATGGCCAAGGATCAACATAAGGATCCCAGTTTGAGCCCCTGGCTCCCCACCTGCAGGGGAGTCACTTCACAAGCAGTGAAGCAGGTCTGCAGGTGTCTCTTTCTCCCCCCCTCTCTGTCTTATTCTTTACTCTCCATTTCTCTCTGTCCTATCCAACAACAACAAAATTAACTACAACAATAAAACAAGGGCAACAAAAGGAAATAAATAAAAGTATAAAAACAAAACATTTAAAAAATAATGGTCATGTCATTATTTTTTTTCTTTTTCTGCTAAATATTCTAGACACAATTTCTAGTGGAGTTTCAAAGTCACTTTAGGTCTATTTCTTCAACTAGAATACATTTATTTTAATGTCTCAAAACTTCTAAAACAACTTGTCCAACTTTTCCCCTCCATTTTCTTGTGTATAACAGTTTACTTAAGGAAACAATATATATTTTCCTTTGTGTATCCCCTTGCCAGGCCACAAACATATATTTTATCAGCCATATTAAATTGATTTAAAAAATTTATTAGTTGCCATGGGACCTTCCCCAGCATCTCCTCCCACAAGTCATTCTTCTCTTCTTGTTATGTTTTGTGTTACTTGAATTATTGTTTTGTTACTTGAATTTTGTTGTTTTGTGTTACTTGAATTTTGTAAGAAATTAACTATTATACTTTTTACGTTCTTCTTCTTCTAGCATTTGCCCTTCTTCCGTAGCCAGTCAACAGCGTCAGGTTGAGCCTGATGTAAAGTTTCGAGACCTCCTTTGAATCTGTAGAGGTGGCAGTCGTTGACTATGTGGATCATAGAGTCTGTCTGTATAGAAATACACTATTAGCTGATTCAAAAATATTTCAAGTGCACACTTAGAAATGAATTATAAGGAGTTAGTAAGCTTAAGATTTCTAAATTAGTAACATTTACTTAATTGTGCCTGTGACTTCTCACATTCCTTACAGCAAGCATTCCTGTGTGTACACAAACACAAATCAGCATTTCCAAAAGTGTTCTACAGAGCAAAGTAGAAGTTGCTCTGATTTATCCTGCTAGCACTTAGGTGTATTTTGGTTTATATTTTAGAGACTTCATTTAAAATCTTCATATACTCTTTAAGCTCTAAGAATTGCTTATATGGGTTTTGTAAGCAACTCTGTACTCACTTGGCCCTTTACTTTCCTCTGTTTGTATATCTCTCATATGTTCTAAGATCTGAGAGAAATAAAAACATTTCTCACTCTTACTGTTTTCATACATAAATTGGGAGCTATTGCAATTCCTACCAGTGTACATATTTATGCTAAAGAATTGCTGTGGGAATTAGAGAAGCAAACACATACATACAACACATGCACACAATCCCAAAAGTATACTCCTAAAATATTATGCTCATTAGTATTGCTCTGAGAAAATGCAAATTATAATTCTATTTTTTTTAAAATCATTACCGAGATTTAACTGCTCTACACTGACATTTTCAGTTAAAAGCAGAGAATAAGATAGGTAGAAATCAAGAGGGAAAGAATCTATAGCACGGAAACTTCTTGTAACGTCATGGTGGTTGGACTTGAATGTGGGCTGTGCACGTGATAAAGCAGTGCACTATGCAAGTGAACTATTTTTCTAACCCTCAAATTATAATTCTTTTTTTTAAATTGCCACCAGAATTATTACTGGGTCTTGGTGCCTGCACAAGGAGTCCACTGTTCCCCTTGGCATTTTTCTCTTTCCTTTCTCTTTTCCTTTCTTTTCTTCTCTGGTGGGGCAGAGAAAAATTGAGATGGGAGTGGGAAAGAGAGAGAGAGAAAAAGAGATGGGCACCTGCTAAGCACTTGTTTCACTGCTCCTATAGCTTTCCTCCTGCAGGTGGGAGCTGGGTACTTGAACTGGGATCCTTGCCTGTGATAATATGTGTGCTCAATCTGGTGCACCACCACCCAGTCCCCGTAAATTATAATACTTAAAAGGAGTTTTGATCTATCTGAAGACATGGGATGGAGTCAGTGTATCAAATAAAACATTTCTTGTTCACTTGGGTAAAAGGATTGTTTAAAACAATTAGAAAGAAGTGCTGCCAAATTGCTTGATATTTTGTGGATCATAAACTCTCTTAGACGACTTTAGGCAAACTCAGTTAATTAAAAGAAACCTATTAAGGTTAGCCAATGCTTTAACTAGGCAAACATGAAATTAAAAAAACTTGATTTTATTCAATTTATTAATTGTTATCAGAAGTATTCCCCCCTAAATATCTTATATAGAAACTTCAGGGGCTGGATGGTGGCATACCTGGTTGAGCACACGTATTATAATGCACAAGGTACCAGGTTTGAGCCTCTGGTTCCCAACTGCAGGAGGAAAGCTTTGTGAGTGGTGAGGCAGTGCTACAGTTATCTCTTTGTCTCTCTCCTTCTCTATCACCCCCCTCCCTCTTGATTTCTGGCTGCCTCTGTCCAATAAATAAAGACTAAGAAAATAATAATAATAAAAGAAACTTCATGTAGAGGGTCTAACATCTTCAAGAATATTTGTAAAAAATTCATATTACTGTAGTTTAGAAGTACTAGCACTTCTTACTTTTCTCTGCATATTTTTCTTTTCTTCTTTTCTTTTTTTTTAAATATTTATTTTATTTATTCCCTTTTGTTGCCCTTGTTTTATTGTTGTAGTTATTATTGTTGTTGTCATCGTTGTTGGATAGGACAGAGAGAAATGGAGAGAGGAGGGGAAGACAGAGAGGAGGAGAGAAAGATAGACACCTGCAGACCTGCTTCACCGCCTGTGAAGAGACTCCCCTGCAGGTGGGGAGCCGGGGTTTGAACCAGGAACCTTATGCTGGTCCTTGTGCTTTGCGCCACCTGCGCTTAACCCGCTGCGCTACAGCCCAACTCCCATATTTTTCTTTTCAAAGCAGTCTCCAACTATAGTTCAGAATTTCATTGATCATGAAAATAATGTGAATTAATTTCATTAATTCACAGAAAGTATGCAACCTCGACTAAAGGTATGAGAGTAGAGATACAAGTAAAGTTATTTGAATGATATCTAAGAAATGAAGTTTAACAAAAGAAATAGATGTAATACAATTTGGAATTAGATTCAAGGAGGGAAATGTAAAAGAAATTTTAAGGTAACCATCTTGCTCAACAGTAAGGGTGATGATACCCATTTATTGAGTTGGAAAGCAGAAGTTTTTCAGAGTTAGAAGTAGACCAAAGTCAAGAAAGACAATGGTTTCACTTTAAAAACATTTTCTTTATACTTTATGTTTTGCATAATATATTTCTGCTCTACAATTGGAAAATCATTCACATGCATTCAAATGTATCTATCTTTTTGATCTAGTGTCATCTATAAACTATGTGCAAAGCACTTGTGGGGAAAAATGAATGAGAACTAATGAAGTGGCAAGAGGCTAGGGACAGTTATCAGCTCAATATTGACCAAGATTGAATCTAGGGGACTCTTTGAAATAGAGTAACTCCCTTATTTCTAAACTTTGACTAATTAAGATATTCCCAGAAGTTTGACTCATGGGATGTATACTTTTTTTTTAATTAGCTTTTTAAAGTGTGTGATTAAAAAAAAACACACACACATTACCTTTGATTTTCTCTGCAGTCTATAAATCGCAAGTTTTCTTACTGTGTTCAAATAATGTAGTGAGTTAGTCATTAGAAAATTAACTGAGCCTTGTAAAGTGTGTATTTCAAACTCAAGCTTGTGGTTTTGACTGGAGACTGATTATGATTTCATATAGTCGTGTGTGTGTGTGTGTGTGTGTGTGTGTGTGTGTGTGTGTGTGTGTGAGAGAACTATTCACCTTAACTAAAGGCTTTTATTAGAATCCAATGACACCTATTAACCAATTTGTTCTTAGTAGGAGCTTTGTCTTTCCAGAGTGGTGGTCTTTGTTTTGTTGTTATATATATATATGGAGAGAGAGAGAGAGAAAGAGAGAGAGAGAGATTGAGATTTACCAACCTGCAGCACTGCTTCACCACTCATGAAGCTTTCTCCTGCAGGCTGGGACTTGGGTGGCTTGTTCATTGTAACATGTGTGCAAAACCAGGTGCATCACCTGGACAACAATTCGTAACGGAGTGCAGAAGGTGGAAGGTATGGCTTCTGTAATTGCTTCTCCCCTGGACATGGACATTGGAGTATGGCAATCCATACTCCAAACATCTTTCTATCTTTCCCTAGTGGGATAGGGTTCTGGAGAGGTGAGATTTCAGGATACATTGGTGAAATCCTTTGCCCAAGAAAGACTACTCTGATATTTGATTTAGCTTTTAAAGAGTTTGCTTATTTGAGGAGAAAAGAACAGTTAAGATATCTTAGTTGTATCTTGATGTCTAGCATATGTGCAAAAATATTATGAGGAAATGTAGAGGAATAAATAAGAAAGAAAGGAAGTGATAGTTAAATACATCGATGTGAAAAATCTAAAGGCATGAAAGTATCATAAATTTAATTACAAACTGCATTTAAAAAAACATTAAAAATGTTTTCATTATTACACACTAGTATTTTCTTCAGGCAATACTAGGACTTGGGAATACTTTTATTCTTCAAAATGAAAAACAAAATTTAACTTTATTTTGTTCATTGTCGATTCGGAACTTTTTTTAATTTTTTTTTTTATTTAAGAAAGGATTAATTAACAAAACCATAGGGTAGGAGGGGTACAACTCCACACAATTCCCACCACCCAATCCCCATAATCCCCCCCCTCCCATGGTAGCTTTCCCATTCTCTATCCCTCTGGGAGCATGGACCCAGGGTCATTGAGGGTTGCAGAAGGTAGAAGGTCTAGAAGCCAGGTCTGGCTTCTGTAATTGCTTCCCCGCTTCTTCTTCTTCTAGTGTTTGCCCTTCTTCCGTAGCCAGTCAACAGCGTCAGGTTGAGCCTGATGTAAAGTTTCGAGACCTCCTTTGAATCTGGAGAGGTGGCAGTCGTTGACTATGTGGGTCATAGTCTGTCTGTAGCCGCAGGAGCAGTTCGGGTCATCTCTGGCTCCCCAGCGATGGAACATAGCGGCACACCGGCCATGGCCTGTTCGATAGCGATTGAGGAGGGCCCAATCATAACGTGCTAGATCAAAGCCGGGTTGACGCTTGCCGGGGTCTGTGATGAGGTGTCTGTTCTTTACCTCAGCTGACTGCCAACTCTGCTTCCCCGCTGAACATGGGCGTTGACTGGTCAGTCCATACTCCCGTCTGCCTCTCTCTTTCCCTAGTAGGGTATGTTTCTGGGGAAGCTGAGCTCCAGGACACATTGGTGGGGTCTTCAATCCAGGGAAGCCTGGCCGGCATCCTGATGACACCTGGAACCTGGTGATTGAAAAGAGAGTTAACATACGAAGCCAAACAAATTGTTGAGCAATCACGGACCCAAAGCTTGGAATAGTGGAGAGGAAGTGTTAGGGAGGTACTCACTGCAAACTCTAGTGTACTTCTGCTTTCAAGTATATATTTTGCAGTAGTTTATGGATACGTGTGAACATATGTTCTCTCTCACAGAAACTGGTGTATATCTAGATTTTGGGACATCAAAAAGGACAACAGCAACAAATGCTGTAGAGGATGTGGGGACAGAGGAACCCTTTTACATTGCTGGTGGGAATGTAAATTGGTACAGCCTCTGTGGAGAGCAGTCTGGAAAACTCTCACAAGGCTAGACATGGACCTTCCATATGATCCAGTAATTCCTCTCCTGGGCTTATACCCCAAGGACTCCATAACACCCAACCAAAAAGAGGTGTGTACTCCTATGTTCATAGCAGCACAATTCATAATAGCTAAAACCTGGAAGCAATCCAGATGCCCAACAACAGATGAGTGGCTCAGAAAGCCGTGGTATATATACACAATGGAATACGATGCAGCTATCAAGAACAATGAACCCACCTTCTCTAACCCATCTTGGACAGAGCTAGAAGGAATTATGTTAAGTGAGCTAAGTCAGAAAGATAAAGATGAGTATGGGATGATCCCACTCATCAACAGAAGTTGACTAAGAAGATCTGAAAGGGAAACTAAAAGCAGGACCTGATCAAATTGTAAGTAGGGCACCAAAGTAAAAACCCTGTGGTGAGGGGTAGACATGTAGCTTCCTGGGCCAGTGGGGGGTGGGAGTGGGTGGGAGGGATGGGGCACAGTCTTTTGATGGTGGGAATGGTGTTTATGTACACTCCTAGCAAAATGTAGACATATAAATGAGTAATTAATTAATATGAGAGGGGGAAAATCAATTGTATGTCTCAAAGTTTTTCAAAACACAAACTGAATCATTTTAATATGTAGGCTGTGTATTTGATATGCGGACTCTCTCAAAAGCCTAGACCAAGTAGATTAGAAGCATCCAATAGCACAGCTATATACAAGATACTGGATACTGTACAGCAAACCATAACAAAAGGACTTTTCAAAGTTAACCCAATTACCAAATAATGTGATGATAACATTAACTATCGATTGTCTTTTGGAACCCTAAGACAGCAGGAGCCTCACATCTCCACTATAGAGCCCCTACTTCCCCACAGTCCTGGAACCCTTGGATAGGGCCCACTTTCCCGTATGCCTCTCCCAATCCATACCAAATAATATTGCATCCACCGATCACAACCTAACCAACGCAACAATTGCCACCTCAACATGCTTCACCTCAGACTGTGTCCAGAGACTTCACGTGTGGAATGACAACCCTTCAGATTCTGAACTCTTAATGCTGAACTTTGCTTTTGCACAAGCCTCCTGTTGCTATCTGTTACATACTGATTTTTACCTGGTCTTTAAATTTGAAGAAACTAACAGTTTACTTAGTTAAGTTTATTCTCCAGACTTCATTTATTTATGTTGTTTGTTTGCTCATCAGATTTTTTTTATCGAATATTTTTCTTGCTTAGGACAAATTTATCAAGTTTTTTATTAAAAAGTTATATACCTTGAACTCTAGATTTCATTGAAAATCCTTTGAAATTTGTTAGAACTGTGTGAACTTGTTGATTTGAGAGCCTCTACATTCTATATCTGTATTCCTGTCCTAGCTTCTTTATTATAGGTGAAGCATTTCCTCTCTTCCTCCGTTAGAAGCCTATGAACCTGCTTTGGTCCCTGGTTCCTACTTGAATTCCTACACATAAAATCTTAAGTAAATATATGCACTATTATGGTCCCAAAGCAAAACAGAGTGACACTTAAAGAATTAATTCTTTAAGAAATGAGTTTGAATGGTATTGATAGCATATATATATATATATATATATATATATATATATATATGTATGTATATATATATATATATACATATGTCAACAGGTGTTGACAGTAAAATACAATAGTTTGTATATGCATAACATTTCTCAGTTTTCCACATAACAATAAAACCCCCACTAGGTCCTCTGTCATCCTTTTCCAGGACCTGTATTCTCCCCCACAACTACCAGAGTCTTTTATTTTGGTGTAATACACACCAGCTCCAGTTCAGGTGTTTTCTTTTCTGATCTTGTTTTTGAACTTCTGCCTGAGGGTGAGAGCATCTCATATTCATTCTTCTGTTTCTGACTTATTTCACTTAACATGATTTCTTCATGCTCCATCCAAGATGGGCTGAAGACAGAGAAATCACCATTTTTAATAGCTGAGTAGTATTCCATTCTGTATATATACAATAGCACATATTTTTATAAAATACATTAATCCTATTAAATATTTACAAGTTTATCTTTTTTAACTTGTTTGTTTAGAGAAGACACCAGTTCTTGACAAAACTATTTCTAAAAACTCAAATAATTATTTCAATCCTAATTGCTTCCTTGAGACAAATTCTTTATTAGAAAAATTATAACTGAAAATTTAAAATATTTAATGAATGTAGAACAAAGAGTACCTTAAACTGACTATTTAAAGTAATAATGTGTACTAAAATATGGAATGTCATTACTGACATAGAAAATAAATGTCAGAGGATAATTCTCATGTTATTTAGTAACTTAAAATAAGAAACCACATCAATTAGTCTAAGACTTGTATAGGAGAACAAAGAGAAGTGATTCTAGAAAAGAGCAATTGGTCTAAGATCTCTCTTCAAAATTCCCACTACCCGAACTCCATATCCCATCCCCTCCCTTGATAGCTTTCTTATTCTTTAACCTTCTGGGAGTATAGACACAAGGTCATTATGGAATGCAGATGGTGGTGTCCGGCTTCTGTAATTGCTTCCCCACTAAACATGGGTGTTGACAGGTTGATTCATACCCCCAGCCTGCCTCTCTCTCTCTTTCCCTTGTGGGGCAGGGTTCTAGGGAATCAGAGTTCCAGGACACATTAGAATTGTAAAAATATAGTGCAGGCTATAGGCCAATCTATCAGCTATCCAATCTGAGAAATGATCATCTTTACATAATATCAAGTTTTAAAATATCTACTATTTCACTTTAATAATAGAATAGTAATTCTTGTTTTATACCCAAAATCATAATTATTTTTAATCTCCAATTTCATTGTATGATCATAATAATTGTCTTCTGCCTGGTTTTCATATGAATATTAACTTTACCATTAATTCATTCAGCACTCAATCAACATGTTCATCTCTGGTATGTTTACAAATTACCCAAACACTCATAATTAAACTAGGTGATATAGTAAGTGAAAATAATTATCCATCTTCCTTTTCTTGAAATTCCTTCCAGTTACAGAGGAAGGATTAAGATTAAGGAATTAAGAGAAGAGTGAGATGTAACATTAATATGGATGTAATACAGTGAATAGGAAAACTTTGAAAGTGCTATTTCAGGAAGTGTAGAATATATACAAAATAAATTAAGAAAAGGATATTTGCCATGCTTACCTTAGTTTGCATGGATTTATCCGTCACACCTATTTAAATAATGAAACAGTTTTGTTGTTTGCTCACTTGTCTTCATAGAGATTTAGAAACATATATAATAGGAAATAATATTATGAATTATGACTATAGACTGTGAAATAGTTACTCCTGGAAGATAATAAGTAACTCAGAAACAAGGAGATGGTAAAAGCAAGAGATACACAAGAAGACCGAAAAAATAATGTGTAATACAGAAAACCCAAAACAAACATAAATCTCTATGGCCAGTAAACGGAAAGTAAGGTGCAGTTGCCATAAAGATTTCCAGTAGGAGAATTGTGTCTATATGTCTTACTTTTATTAAGTCCTAAAGGTCACATTTCTACATTGTTAAATTTTGTTCATTGTCATTTCTACTTTTGATGTCCAGTTTGATAGTACATTGCATTTTTTTCCCTTTATAGGGGGACAAGCAGGAGGGATGATGGATTGTATAATGTGGGCATGTATGCATGACTTTTCATCCCCTTGTGACAGGTGTCTTCAATGCACTCTCACCCCCAATTTAGGTCCTTTTCTGCTATTATGCACCAGGACCTCAGTGCCTTTCACCCTCCCTTAGTGCCCTTTCCCCCTCTCCTTTCCCATAATACTTTATTATTACAAGGATGTGTAATTGTCACAGTTTGAGCTCTATGATTGCCTTTTAGTCTAGCAAGCATAAGATAATTGTGATGATCATGGTTCATTTTAATAACAACATCTCTGTATATTAAATTTTATAATGAACATCCCTGGCTTATTTTCTTATAACATCTATTTTAATTTAATTATGTATTTCTCGGTATTCTATTTAAAATTTAAAAAATGAATGTTCTCTGATTGTCTTCCTACTAATAAAGAAGTCAGAACTCATCACCTCTATTTTGCATTTCTTAGTCTTCAGATTTTTTTACTTCATTTTTAAGTTGAAATACTGTATAACTTATTTTTTTTTTGTGAGGTATCTTATATTCTTACATATGCTTTGGGCATTTGATTTTAAGAAAAAGGACAATAGTTTGAGCAACAGGTTCTCAAAATCATTTCCTTAGTAGCAAAGGGCAAGATTATTTGAAACAATGCTTTGGTAGCATTAATTAATTAACTAGTTAATTGTAATGAAAATATTTTGTTATATTTCAGAGTGTTCTACTTGCAAGTCATGTTGTTATTTGTATATAGGCAGAAGTTAAAACACATAGGGAGTTGAGCAGTAGCACAGTGGGATAAGCACAGGTGGTGCAAAGCACAAGGACCTGAGAAAGGATCTCGGTTAGAGCCCTTGGATCCCCACTGCAAGGGTGTTGCTTCACAGTCTGTGAAGCAGGTCTGTAAGTGTCTTTCTTTCTCTTCCCCTCTCTGTCTTCATCTCCTCTCTCCATTTCTCCCTGTCATATCCAACAACAACATCAATACTAATACAACAAGGGCAATGAAAGGGAATAAATAAAGTTAAAACACATAGTAGTAGATTCTCCTTTATTAAATAATTGTATGTGCCATTAATTGTAACCTCAAGGATAAATATGACATAGCCTGTAATAATCTATAATGACACACAAGACAGGAAATGATAACAATAATAACAGTGATAATAAAAATGATATTAATAACGATGATGATGTAGAAGGAACCACTATAACAGTGGTTTATAGACAATATTGTGATAACCTTATAAGAAATAGCAGACTCTGTGAATGATTATGAAAGGAGATGACAGGGGCTGGGTAGTGGAGCACATGTCATAATACACAAGAATCTGGCTTTGAGCTCCCAGTCCCCACCTGAGGGGGAAAGGCTTTGCAAGTGGTAATGCAATGTTGAAGCTGTCTTTCTGTCTCTCTTCCTCTCTCACTCCCTTCACAATTCTGGCTGTCTCCATCCAGTAAAAAATAAAGATAAGGAAAAAATAAATAGTAAATAAATAAGTAGAAAAGAGATGACAGTTCTAGCAAATATGAATCCATATCTGCTAGTGGAACAAGGGAAAAAGATAATTTTAGTTCATTGAAATAGTGTGCACAAAAGCACTGATGAATTACATCACATTCAAAAGCATGCAGAGAGTTTCCATGGCCAAAACTGAACTGGTCCTGGAAGTGGCATAAATAAGACAGAACAAGAAGAAGTGTGAATTTGTAAACTCTTGTTCAAGTAAGGAAATAAAAACTTTAGAATACTCCCCAATCTGAATCCTTCTTCAAAACACTGGTACTTTTTTTAAATTACCCTGTTGAATAAGATATCTAAGTCATGAATATCAAAGGTGACCATATTATATATTTTTAAATTATGTGACCTATTTTGCTCCCAGTTTGGTTGAGATCTCCATACAGAAGTTTACTTCAATTTTTGGTGAAATAAATATTATACAACTAACCCCAAGTTTACATTGGTCTATCTCTATTCTTTTAAGTGAAATTATCTATTGATTTTTTTCCATAATACAGACTACTATCTTCCTTGTATATCAGAACAATTTTAAAAAGTTAGTTGTGCATGTCTTAATTAGCCAAATTAATCATTCTCTTTTGAAAGAAGTTGTGTGGCAGTTTGTTTAAAAGACTCAAGGATAGGAGTGAGATAAATTTTCTACAAACCACACATACTCACATGAGTAACTGATGTAAAACATATTTTATAATTATGAGCACTTAGTATTTTTAATTATTAGTGAAAATCAACATGCCTTGCATTGACATTTTGATTTGTGTTTTTTTCAGATTATCTTAAACTTATTAGATACTAAAATGCTCCTACTAATTTTTATAGGCTAATAGGGATCACACATTTTATTTTATTATTTATTTTATTATTTAATTGATGAAATGTTATTTCACAAGTCTGCTATTGTTGCAAGGCCACAATTTCACACCTCTCAAAAACATGTGCTAGCATATTTTACCCATCATCAAAATAGGATCACAAGTCCTTTAGCTTAGTAGAAAAATTATCCTTCCATATACTCTATAATTACAATGCCCTATACTAGGTAAAAAGATAGAAAATGTCTTGTTAAAAAAGTCTCATTCTAACGTTCCCTTTGCCTTCTCATTTGTAGAAAGATGCAGGTATCATTGAGTTTTTATGTTTATAATGAAATTAGATTTAATGTAAGAAAATGAAATTATGCACCAAAATAATTGGAAATGAAGGACAAGAGAGTATGTAGTTATTCTCACTCAAAAATGTTTAGATCAATTGTTTGGAAACTACTTTAATTATCTTATAAAGTGAGTCAAGAGGGATAGCAAGTTTTAATCTAATGCTGAGCAAAGCATTTAGTATTGCAATTGCACAATTATTTTGACTTTTATTTCCCAGTGATGGGAAGTATTTCTGACTCTGAAAATGCCTTTGTTACGGAATCATTTTTGACTCTATGTACTATTCTACTTCATTTTTTCCATTATAATAATCATATTCTCAGTTTATATGATGGAATTATTGAATATATGAGGTCTAAATGAGGAACAACAATATGTATAATGTTCTTTTAGTTGATAGTATAAAAAGGAATCCGAGGGTTCTTTCAGCTATACTCATATTGATAAGTTAGCAACAGCATTTAGTTTCATTGTATTATTGCAAAACTTAAACTGGTTTCCCATAAACTATTAGGCTATGCCCATGTAGCAAATGCATTAAAAAATAATAATACTTGAAGTCTCAGGAAAAAGGGTCAATCTTTGAAAAAAAAAAGTCATATTGTTAGATACACAATAGCAATGTGCTTGTCCTAGAAATGTGCCTGTTAGTATTTTATTTTATTTACTTTTTCCAGAGAATTTCTCTGCTCTGATTTATGATGGTGTGGGGATTGAACCAGGGATTTTGGAGCCTCAGACTCCAGGAGTCTCTTTAAGTAACCATTATGCTATCTACCGCCATCCATATACTTCTATCCACATATCTACTCTAAACTGTGCTCTCCCCTACCCTCATCCCCCCAAAAAAAACATGCATTCTATATGAATACTTTCCCCCCATTAACAAGATTTGATTAGACACAGAATGTCTCTTTCTTATTGTTGTGGCTTCTTTCTCATTGGTAACTCGCTGTGTTTCTTTTCCATTTACTCAATCTTGTCTTGACATATTTCTTAGGAGATTCATCTACTTAATTTACTTCAGCCTCATTCCCTTCTTGCCCCAATACGGGATAGCATTAAGTTATCTACAGCCAGATAAAATCAAATTTTGATTTAATATTATTTTCCCAAAGACTTTGCACTACATAGAGAGATAGTAGATTTAGACATATGAAACAACTGCAATAAGTTAGGTGAAAATTATCCCTATAACTTTGAGCATATATAAGCAAACAGCTGAAGAAAGCATTAGAGTAATTGAAACATCCCCCAACAGTTTTGTATTACAAGTGAAATCTTCAGAGCTTAAGTTCTAGCTGCTAAGCAGGTGGATAAATGTTTAATACTAAGGTTAAGGATATGTCATATAATTGTTGTAATGATAGATGATGGCATTGTGAAGTTCTGTGGACAGCTATATTCTTCATACTAAATACCCCTACAACAAAAGAAATTATTTCACTCAAAGTAAACCCATATTCCTGTCCCAGCTACTAGATCTAGGTGAGTTTGTAAACCTGTTGATACCCTGATCTGACCCAACTCTCTCAGCAACTGCTTGTTATCCAAACTATACGTGACTGGAAAAAATTTAGAGGAAGCACTGAGTTTCATGAACTGCCAGGGTTCTTGTAAGGCAAAAGCCACACTAAAATGTCATTGTTACTGCTGACCTGCCAACGCAGAGAATCAACTACAGAAGCCAGACCTTCCACCTTCTGCACCCCATAATAACCTTGGGCCCATGTTCCTGAAGGAATAGAAAATAAAGAAGCTTTCAATTGAGGGGATGGGATACAGAACTCTGGTGGTGGAAACTGTGTGGAATTGTACCCCTCTTGTCCTATGGTCTTGTTGATATTTTTTATTTTATAGATAAATTAATAACAAAAAGACATGAATAAGTTAAAATTTTAGGGGGTCCAGAGGAAAGACAAAAGATTATCAAGTACTTTAAAACCAGATTTTTTAAAAAAAATACTCAAATAACTGAAATTATTTAGCTCTGAGAAGCAAAGGCTATGGGTAAATAGAAAACTTGTCACATAGTGAAGTATCTATCCGTCATTCTCATTCCATTGCAATCAAGCATATATCACTTTAACACCAGGGATGCATTAGAAAATTTGCTTTTGTAATCTCTTCCCTTGGAAAGAAATATCTGACCACTGAAGAGATTTCAGATGTGATCTTTTGTAATATAGAGCAAACTGAATAAAAATATCATCTCTACTGGTCTATCCTAGCAACAGACTCCAGAAATTGAAGCAGATTAGGTCTGACTCTCCCAAGTGTATATGTTTTATTATTCTGGAAGCCATAAACATCCAAAACACAGGCTTTAGAACAATCGGATAATAAATATTAGAGGATATCAACTGGCAAATCTTTAATTAATTAACGTGCAAAAATGCTCTAGTGCTTGAGTAATAACTAGAATGACTTTGTTTAGCTAGTTATTAAAGATATATTGAACTATATTTAAATGTTTATCAGATTATTATTTTTAGTTGCATAAACAAAAACACATTTGGAACCTAATCTATTTACATGTGTATAACACCAATGAAGCAAATATGTGACTTTCAGGTTAAACCTCCAGCCTACTGTCATTTGGGGGAACATATGCTTTTGGGTGCACCTGTGTTATCAAGGCTAATGGCTCCTTGTTATTGCTCTTTGTTCCAGCTTTGCTTTTCACTGCTAACTTGTAGGACAGCTTAAATGGTTGACTTGTTTAAAGTGCTTAATTACTCATGTGGTGGCTATTACCAATACAAACTGTCTGCAGAATACATAGACAACTATTGTGTCCCAGCTGATGTAACTAAACAAAGTGGGACCTGATTACTGTACATTGCTTTTCAATGCTGTTAATTTGCATGTTTGAATAAGTCTGCTGGGACTCCATTTTACAGCTATTGCTCCATGTACACTGCTTGGGATTGTTTTGGGAAACAGGATGTGACTTTTTTTCTATTCATCAGAATAGAGGATTTGGAGCTACTGACACCATGGTCATTATACATTGGACCTATGGGTTTTATGGCCCATTACATACTGTATTTCTGCACTTGCCTTTCTTTTTTCATTTCTCTTCCCTATAAGGTCTATTTCTGCTTATTACTGAATATGCCTCTAAAAAGTGAAAGTTTCCATTTGAATGTACTTAGTAACTGCTAAGTACATAAAGCCTTTAAGAAAAAAAAAGACATCAGCAGATAGATTTCTAGAATTGCCAAGAATATTAATGGAAATAAATTCATCACCAATTAAATATTAGATAAGCAAATACTTGTGATGTTTCATCATAATGACTATCAGGCCCATCCAGATTATTGAAGAATTTAACTAACCAAAAATGCAATTCGTTAGAAAATATACTTTAACTATTTTAAATGTAGAAACAATTTAGTGTTCATACAGTAACATGATACATACTAAGCATGCAAATAAAATGAGCTTTTTCTATCATTTTCTTTAGGAGAAAACTTTCCTGATACTCACGCGGAAGTGAATCCAGGACCTCATACATGCATACATTGTTTTGATCAACAATAATAAAAGAGTCTTTCTGTATTTTCTTCTGTTGATTTGTCTTAAATTCTCATTGAGAATGATAATGGTAAGGTAATTTCAACTTTGATGACAGTCTTCATAGGACTAAAGTGTAGAGAAAGATTTTATAGTATTGCATTCATTAGGTGAGTTAGATGACTGCAAGGGGTGACAGAGAGTCCAGTATTCACACTTCCTTACTTTATGTCCACCTTTTTTTTTTAAGTGAGAGGTACAGAGTTTAATCAGAATCACAAATATCAGATTCTCTACCTTGAAAAACACATTATGAAATTACCTCCCTCATATACAAAAAATGTGGGAGAAAAAAATAAAGCTTAACATATAAAGTAGGAATTAAATATGACAGTGCATAGGAGATACAAGCAAAGTGAAGCCAAGGTAATTTCATATTGAATTGAAAAAAAGGAACAAAATTCTCTGTGGGAGAAATTATTATAAGAATTTAAGGAACTTATTTGAATGGGAGGAACATAAGTAAAAATGGGGAAAAAGAATGCCAAAATTGAGGGGTCAGGTAGTGGCACAACTGGTTAAGTGCACACAGTGCACTACAGTGTGCAAGGACCCAGGTTCAAGTCCTGGGTCTTCACCTGCAGGGGGAAAGCTTCATAAGTGGTGGAACAAAGCTGCAGGTGTCTCTCTGTCTCTTACTTTCTTTTTTTCTTTCTTTATTTATTTAAGAAAGGAGACATTATTTAAGAAAGGAGACATTAACAAAATCATAGGATGCGGGGGTACAATTCCACACAATTCCTGCCACCCAATCTCCATATCCCATCCCCTCCCCAATAGCTTTCCCATTCTCTATCCCTCTGGGAGCATGGACCCAGGGTCATTGTGGGTTGCAGAAGGTGGGAGGTCTGGCTTCTGTAATTGCTTCCCCGCTGTACATGGGCTTTGACTGGTCAGTCCATACTCCCAGTCTGCCTCTCTCTTTCTCTAGAAGGGTGAGTCTCTGGGGAAGCGGAGCTCCAGGACACATTGGTAAGGTCTTCAGTCCAGGGAAGCCTGGCCGGCATCCTGATGGCATCTGAAACCTGGTGACTGAAAAGAGAGTTAACATACAAAGCCAAACAAATTGTTGAAGAATCATGGACCCAAAGGTTGGAATAGTGGAGATGAAGTGTTGGGGGGAATTCACTGCAAACTCTAATGTACTACCGCTTTCAGGTATATATTTTCCCTAGTTTATGGATACCTGTGAACATATGTTCTATCTCCTGGAACCTGGTCTATATCTAGGTTTTGGGACTTTGTTAGGAAGTGAACCACCTGGGATGGAACTAGAGAATACTATGAAAGGAATGGTCTCACCAGAGTGATGAAGCTGAAGGGTTGTCATTCCACACCTGAAGTCTCTGGACACAGTCTGAAATAAAGTGTGCTGGAGTGGCACTCATTGCATTGATTGGGTTGCAATCAGTGGATGCAATATTATTTGATAAGAATTGGGAGAAGCATATGGGAAAGGGGGCCCTACCCTAAGGTCCCAGGACTGGGGTAAGTTTAGGCTTTATAGTAGAAATGTGAGGTTCCTGCTGTCTTAGGGTTCGAGAAGACAATGGATAGTTACTGTTATCATCACATTATTTGGTAATTGGGTTAGCGTTGAAAAGTCCCTTTGTTAGACATACAATCAATTTTTCCCCCTCTCATATTAATTAAATAGTGATTTATATTACTACAGTTTAATAGGTGTGTACATAAACACCATTCCCACCACCAAAATATTGTGTCCCATCCAACCCACCCACCCCTACCCCCACCCCATCCCCCCCGCCCCCTCTGCCAGCCCAGGAAGCCACATGTCCACCCTCCCCCTAACCACAGGGTTTTTACTTTGGTGCCATACTTTCAATTTAGTCAGATCCTGCCTTTAGTTTCCCTTTCTGATCTTTCTCAACTTCTGTTGAAGAGTGGGATCATCCCATACTCATCTTTATCTTTCTGACTTAGCTCACATAACATAATTCCTTCTAGCTCTGACCAAGATGGGTCAGAGAATTTCAGTTCATTGTTCTTAGTAGTTGCGTGGTATTCCATTGTGTATATATACCACAGCTTTCTCAGCCACTCATCTGTTTTTGGGCACCTGGGTTGCTTCCAGGTTTTAGCTATTATGAATTGTGCTGCTATGAACATAGGAGTACACACCTCTTTTTGGTTGGGTGTTATGGAGTCCTTGGGATAGATCCCCAGGAGAGGAATTACTGGATCATATGGAAGGTCCATGTCTAGCCTTGTGAGAGTTCTTCAGACAGCTATCCACAGAGGCTGTCCCAATTTACATTCCCACCAGCAGTGCAAAAGGCTTCCTCTGTCCCCACAGCCTCTCCAGCATTTGTTGCTACTGTCCTTTTTGATGTATGCCATTCTCACAGGGGTGAGGTGGTATCTCAATGTTGTCTTAATTTGCATTTCTCTGACAATCATCTACCTGGAGCAGCTTTTCATATGTTTGTTAGCCTTTTGGATCTCTGAAGTGAATGTTCTGTTCATATCCTCTGCCCATTTATGGATGGGGTCATTTGCTTTTTTGGTCCTAAGTTTTCTGAGCTCTTTGTATATTTTGGTGATTAGTTTCTTGTCTGATGTATGGCATGTGAAGATCTTTTCCCATTCTGTGAGGGGTCTCTTGGTTTGTGTGATAGTTTCTTTGGCTGTGCAGAAGCTTTTAAATTTGATATAGTCCCATTTGTTTGTTTCTGCTTTAGTCTTCCTTGCATTGAGTTTGTTTCATCAAAGATGTCCTTGAAGTTTAAGTGGGAAAGTGTTTAACCAATGTTTTCCTCTAAGTACTTGATTGTTTCTGGTCTAACATACAGGTCTTTAATCCATTTGTAGTTGATTTTTTTTCTGGTGAGATAAAGTGGTTCAGTTTCATTCTTCTGCATGTTATAATCCAGTTTTCCCAGTACCATTTATTGAAGAGAGCCTCTTTTTTCCATCTAATCCTTTGGGCCCCCTTATCAAAGACTAGATGCCCATAGGTGTGGGAGTTTACTTCTGGGCTTTCAATTCTATTCCACTGGTCTATTTTTGTTCCAGTACCATGCTGTTTTGATTATAATGGCTTTATAATAAAGTTTGAGGTCTGGGAGTGTGATGCCTCCATTTCTGTTTCTTTTCCTCAAGATGGTTTTTGCAATTCTAGGTGTTTTCTTGATTGTAGTTTTTGTTTTATTCTCTTAAAGAAGTTTGGTGGAACTTTGATGGGTATCACATTAAGTTTGTATATGGCTCTGGGGAGAATATTCATTTAATGTTATTCTTATTTTTATGTTCTATTGTTCCTCAGTTGTTGTGTTTTGAGTACAAGCAACACTGTACTAAATACCTTTATGACAAATGCAGTCACCTACCTCAGAAGTTACAGTAGCAACTGAAGCAAGGATTGAAGCAGTTTAACCACTACCAGTTAGCCAAACATTGTCTTCAGTCCATGAAAAAATAGCAACTAAGTCCAAGTGAAGAAGAAAGAGAAAGGAAAAAAGGGATAGCAAGAATAGACAATTATGTAAATCTACTATCCACTGCATATTCTAGGGATAGCAAGAGGAGAAAGGGAAGTAGAGCAGAGATACACACATAGAGAGTCAGTCCACTCTGGTCAGATTTCTTCCCCAAAATAACTCACAAATGAGTATCAGTGAATTCAGAGAGCCGAAGAAGGAGGAAGGAAGAAAGGAAGACAAAAAAAAAAAGGAAGAAAAACAAGAGAGAGAAAAGAAAAAAAGATAAGAAAAAGAACTGTAATAAAGGAGCAGTGAAAGGAAAGTTTTTAATTAATTAATTAATTAATTTTAATTTTTTTTAATTAGCTAGGTAAGGGAGAAGGGGAGAGTGGGTAGAGTATGTAGGAGTAGTGAAATAAGTTCCTCTCGCAATGGATAAGAAGCCCAGTCCCCTAGCAATGGAAAATATACTAAGAGTTAATTCTGGTCAACCTAAAGGGGGAGGGGGAGAGATACACCTTTATATAACATTAATAATAAAATAGAGCATGGTAGAAAACCCTGTCCCAGATTTCCTCAAGCAGCTGATTGCTAAAAAAGTAAAACAAACAAACAAAACAACAACAAAAAACAAAATAAAAATAAAAATAAAAAACACATCAGGGCAGTCTTTCCCTTTTGTAGATCCAATTGACCATTTAGAAAGAATGAGGGCTGAGGGTTTCAGAAAGGGATAGACTTGGAATGGAACCCCTATTGAGCTAGGAATCTTGGTAAAGAAAGAAGCTCCCAAGATTGGAATAGTGGAGAGGAAGTGTTGGGGAGGTACTCACTGCAAACTCTAGTGTAATCCTGCTTTCAGGTATATATTTTGCAGTAGTTTATGGATACGTGTGCACATACGCTCTCTCTCACAGAAACTGGTGTATGTCTAGGTTATGGGACTTTGTTAGAAAGTGAACTACCTGAGATGAAATTAGAGTGTACTATAAAAGGAAAGGTCTCACCCGAGTAATGAAGCTGAAGGGTTGTCATTCCACACGTGAAGTCTCTGGATACACTCTGAGGTGAAGCATGTTGAGATGGCAATCGTTGCTTTGGTTAGGTTGTGATCGGCGGATGCAATATTATTTGGTATGGATTGGGAGAAGCATACGGGAAAGTGAGCCCTATCCAAGGGTGCCAGGACTGGGGGAAGTAGGGGCTCTATAGTGAAGATGTGAGGTTCCTGCTGTCTTAGGGTTCAAAAAGACAATCAATAGTTAATATTACCCACACATTATTTGTTAATTGGGTTAACTTTGAAAAGTCCCTTTGTTATGGTTTGCTGTACAGTACCCAGTATCTTGTATATAGCTGTGCTATTGGAAGCTTCTAATCTACTTGGTCTAGGCTTTTGAGAGAGTCCGCATATCAAATACGTAGCCTATCTATTAAAAAGATTCAGTTTGTCTTTTGAGAACCTTTGAGACATACAATTGATTTCCCCCTCTCATATTAATTAACTACTGATTTATATGTCTACATTTTGCTAGGAGTGTACATAAACACCATTCCCATCACCAAAGGACCGTGACCCATCCCTCCCGCCCATTCCCACCCCCCACTGGCCCAGGAAGCTACATGTCTACCCCTCACCACTGGGTTTTTACTTTGGTGCCCTACTTACAATTTGATCAGGTCCTGCTTTTAGTTTCCCTTTCAAATCTTCTACAAATTGATTGGCTTCGTATGTTAACTCTCTTTTCAATCACCAGGTTCCAGATGCCACCAGGATGCTGGCTAGGCTTCCCTGGATTGAGGACCCCACCAATGTGTCCTGGAGCTCAGCTTCCCAGAGACACACCTGACTAGGGAAAGAGAGAGGCAGACTGGGAGTATGGACCGACCAGTCAACACCCATGTTCAGCAGGGAAGCAATTACAGAAGCCAGACCTTCTACCTTCTGCAACCCTCAACGACCCTGGGTCCATGCTCCCAGAGGGCTAGAGAATGGGAAGGCTATCATGGGAGAGGGTGGGTTATGGGGATTGGGTGGTGGGAATTGTGTGGAGTTGTACCCCTCCTACCTTATGCCTTTGTTCACTAATCCTTTCTTAAATTAAAAATTTAAATAAAAAAAAAAAAAAGTAAAAAAAGTTAAGGAGAGATTAAATTCAAACTTAAAAAAAAAAAAAAAGAAAGAAGCTCAGCAGGGAAGCCTGCTAGGAGCAGCTTTCTGGCACTCAGGGTCTGGTTATGGGGGCAGGGGGCAGGGTTGCTTCAGGAATATTAAAAAAAAAATTCCTTTCTTTTTTCCTCTATATTCTAACCCAAACTGGGCTATATTCGCCCCCTTGGTGTCACAACTAGGACCCCGAATTCACTGTCCTGATGAAGGCAAAAAAATCCTACCGTTTCCAGCAGTTGTTGTCAGAACTCAGACCAGAAGCTACTTCTCAGTCCGCCATCTTGGCTTCACCCCCATGTCCACCTTTTTAAGAATACTTATTTATTCTTTCCCTTTTGTTGCCCTCATTTTTTATTTTTGTAGTTATTATTATTATTGTATCGCTTTTGGATAGGATAGAGAGAAGTGAAAGAGAAGGGGAAGACAGAGTGGGGAAGAGAAAGATAGATACCTGCAGACCTGCTTCACCGCCTGTGAAGTGACTCCCCTACAGGTGGGGAGCCTGGGGCTCAAACCAGGATCCTTACTCTGGTCCTTGGGCTTGGAGCCATGTGCGTTTAACCCACTGTGCTACTGCCTGACTTCCTATGTCCACCTTTAAACCTGTGAAGAGTTTACTCATAGTTGAACTTGAGTATAGTGCATTTACTCAAGAAGAGAGGAATAATAAACTGCCAAACATCAATAGTTATTATAAACCATCTGAAAGAAAATTAATAACTATCAGAGTTAAAGGGGATGAGTTGACTTTGACGAACCAGCCAAGTTCTGTCTCTCTCCTTGTCTATAAGGATTAGAAAGCATAGTCAAACATAAATTTTGTGTTTTCACCGTGTAGGAGAGCAAACATTTGTCATCATTTCACATGTGTCTTTGATATAAGTGTTAATTCTTTAACAGGATTTGGAAGCAGATGAGAGATTATTTGGGAGAGGGTTTGGTCTGTAGAGAAGGTAGAGTTTACGTTTTACAGGCCTCTCTTATACTCAGTTTGGTACCTTTACTGTTCCTTGTAGTAATCTGAAAATTTTTCCACCTTGAACAAGTGAGAGTGGTACAGTTGGTTATTTATACTCCCACAACTAGTACAGGTAGCCTTCTAGTTCTCAATAATTACAATTAATAATATACTCTAAGGTACATTAGCAAAGTAGACAAAGTCTAGAGTAGCTGATTAGAAAACATTTTTTCAGAAAATATATTCTGAAATAGAAATAGCCATAATGTGGAGAACTTGCTAATGAAATTGTGTTTTAGGATGATGGTAACTATATTAGCATGTTCACAATATTCCCTGTGACAGATTCCATTCTGTCAGAAGTTACAGGCAGTAACTTCTAATTATATTTCATTTATAGGTATTCATTAAGATTGAGATTTTTTTGCTTCCATTTCTAGAAATAATTGATTCATTTAACCTTGAGTGGAGTATAAAAATCTCTCTTTGGACAAGTTTGATGATCACCCAGTTTGCATAAACTTAGTCTAGACAACTAATTTCAGTACGACTAGTTAAAGAATTGCACTATTAGATAATTCCCTCATTTTAAAAATAAATAGAGTTTGGATAAGAAATCAATAAAAATAATAACAAAAGGGGTAGAACCTTTTTTTTCTTCCCCACCTCCAGGGTTATTGCTGGGGCTCAGTGCCTGCATTACCAATCCACTGCTCCTGGTGGCCAATATTTTTTATTATTTTTTTTGATAGGACAGGGAAAAAATGGGATAGGAGGGAAAGATAGAGATTGAGAGAGATATATAGACACCTGCAGACCTGCTTCACTGCTTGTAAAATGACAGCCCCCCCACACACAGGTGTGGAGCCGGGGGCTAGAATTGTGTGATCCATGAGCAAGTACTTGCACCTACAACTATGTGGAACATTTTTTTTTTTTTTTTACTTAAAAAGGCAACCTCTCTGGTACATAGATTTTTATTTTTGCAGTACTCTCCATAAGTCATTGCTTAAATATTCTGACTTGGCAAATACCCTGTACATTATTTGTGTTTGTACATATAATTTATTTTACTTAAGAAAATAAAACAGTTCAACATTAGAATCTTTATTCCTCACTTTTCTATTTTGCTGCTGTGCAAAATTAACTTTTACTAAAATTAACTTTTCCTAAATTACGAAGATAGTTTGAGAGATTCTTAACTATTTATAGAACTACTAACATACACTCACAAAAATTCAATCCTGAATGTTACCAAGAGGGCTGATTGGATGTGGAGTTTGTCAGCTGTAATGGAATTACCATTGATTGGATACAGTTTTTAACAGATCACACCATATTATTCTCTGTAGACAAGTTTTCAAGTAAACAAAGCAATACAAAAATGTTTATTATGAATTATTCACTGTTTAGTCTCTCGTTGTGCTTTCTGTGAAACAAAATGAATTATATAGTAGGTGGCATTTGTCAGTAACACATTCTGCCAGTGAGAAGCTCTAAGAATATTACAAATAAGCATGCTGAATAATCATATTTTCAGTGCTTAAAACAGATCTTTCCATTTCTAAAATACATGCTGTAAACTAAATAGGAGCTTTTAAAAGCTAGCTAGCTAGATATAAAACAATGTTAGATAAATCTAAGGTTAAGTTGATGTATTTTTTTTTTCAAAAATGGAGATGAAGTCAAAGGGATAGAATTAACAAGGAGTTTAAAATAATATAATTTTTATTAGTAGGGAATATTTCTTTGTCTCTCATATTCATTCTTTTTTATTACTTTTTTGAAAATCTCTTTTAGCAGTCACGCCAGGAACAGAGAAGTCAGCAACAACATAATTAAGGCATATGCAGGATATATTTTTGCTTTATTGCAATTTTTTCCTGTAAACCATTAAAAAGAAACTGTAGAACCCAGTCCATTGAGGTTTCACCTTATATCCTTTCTTGCTTTTTTTCTTTGTGGTTTACCTCAGCAGATCCTGGGTCTCATAAAGTGGTACGGAAGGGATGTACTAGGGAAAGTCTCTATGTCCTGTAGTGGAGGAGGAGGAGGAGGATGCCTTGGTGTAGGGTAAGGTGTACTTGGAGAAATGGAGAAATGTACTTCTGAGACAACAATCCTATGAATCAGCATTTCCTCAATAAGGTATTAAAGTTGAAACGAATATGTAGTATAGGGCAACTAAGAGTGTGCTAGGTTGGAATCTTAGGGAACTAAGTGAATCATCACTTCATCTCTTTGTAAAATGTTTATCCCATAAAGCATTGGAAATACAAGATGGTACTGGAACTTTATAGTATTGAATTTGAAAATGACTTTATTAAAGGAATGAGTACATATCAGATTTGTTGATAAGATAATAAAAATACATAGTTGCCTTAAAAGTATATTGGACTATTTCTTACATTAATTAAATGTATCCTTGTGCATATCTTAACTCTTCTGAAATCATATTTACCCTTTCCCTAATTAAAATTTCTTGATTTCAATAGCATTCAATTTATCTCCTTATCTTCCCCCTTCCTTTTTCCTTTCTTCCTCTCTCCCTCCTTTCCTTCCTTCTTTCCATCCTTTTATACAAAAGAACTTTCTTGTATTACTGAAGTTAGGGAAAAGGGCAAAAATATAAGAAAAAAGATTTTTATTTTGAGATGCAATGATATAATTGTATTACACATCTGTCTGAGACTGACAAAATAGTTCATCTGAGCAGTATACTGCTTTGCCATATGCTCTACCCAGACTTGAGCCCAGTCCCTTACCACAATGAAATAAACTTTAGTGCTGTGAATTTTTACTTTGTCTGCTGGTATGTATTATTTCTACCTGAAAAAATCTCACAGGATTATGAAATCCCAGATAATCAAGAAAAAAATATCAGTTTCTCTATGATTGACATATATGTGCATATATGTTCTTTCTTCCAGTAGCTTGCCCTCAGGATTTTCTCATGGTCTCAGAAGTAACTAAAATGCTGGAAAAAACATTGACCCATCTTTTTAGTAAAAAATTTATTTGTGTGTGTGTGTGTGTGTGTGTGTGTGTGTAATGTAATAGTGATTGACAAGATTATGGGTAAGAAGGGTACAATTCCATATAGTTGCCACCACCACAGTTCCATATTCCATCCATTCCCTTGGATGGTTCATATTCTTTATCCAGAATATGGATCAAAGATTTTTATGGGTTGCAGAATGTGGGAGGTCTGACTTCTGTAATTGATTCTCCACTGGACATAGGCATTGACAGGTCGATGTATACTGTATACCAAGCTGTTTAATGTATACCAAGCTGTTTCTATCTTTCCCTAGTGGGCTAGGGTGATGAGGAGGTGGTGTTCCAGGACACATTGCTTAGGTCATTTGCCCAGGGAAGTCAAGTTGGTGTCATGGTAGTATCTGCAATTTTCTGGCTGAAAAAGCATAAAGATACAGTGCAGAACAAACTGTTTAATAATCAAGAACCTAAAGGTGAGGGTATAGCAGATGAGACTTGGGATCCTCATGTTGGAAGAAGCTTGGAAGGGGCCCATGACTTCATTAATTTTGCCTGAAAGAAAAATTTTTGCCTGACAGCTAACATGCAGATAGGATGAAAGTATTGTCTGGGAAGATGTTGTCAAAGTTGGGAGGAAAGAAGGAGCAGAAAGCTGGATAAGGGCAGAAAGTAGCTCCCAAATATGAGTAAAGTATATAATACTGTCAACTACAAACCCCATCAATCTGACCTAGGGCTCACGTCTATCCATACCTAGCACACACCTATCTATACCTCTGCATCCCTGTCATTCTGAGCTTGAATTCCATGGTGACAGCTGGGAACATTCTAGGCTACACTCTTTTTTAGGACCAGTCTCCCTCATGTGGCAGAGTATGTTGACCCAGCCTCCCTTAGGGAAGTGAGGCATTTTCTACCATTGTTTTTCTACATTGAAGGAAAGGTCCTATACACGCCCACAAGAGAGTTTATGACATTGTTCCTGATGGAGTGACTAGTGATAGTGGATAAGAGGGAATCTGTTAGAGGTCTAAGCTCATCATATCTATGTAGGAATCCTAGGATTCCCTGAAGGGCCCAGGTGATGGGGTGGCCTGGTAGTGACCAAAAGGGCCATCTTAGAGTGTTTCGGTCTCTTGCCCTTATATAACTTTTGTAGTCCTTACTTTATCTGATAAGGTTTGATTTAAAGAGATTGAGGGAAGTAAAATAGGAAGTATATCAAGATGGTATCTAGGTCTCAGTAGAAAATATTTGATCAAGCACTTTATGGTGTCTTTTATAGGTCACCATATTAGGAAATTTCCTGTTGCACCTATTCAGTCACTGCAGACCTTTGCACACTTTTACTCTAAGGTATATATTTTCTCCTAACTTATGGATACATGTGCACATGTAACCTGTCTCTTGGGCCCTGCTCTATATCTAGGTTCTGT